>NC_037670.1:8543781-8573490 GCF_003255815.1 Theropithecus gelada | reverse complement strand
CCTCCCCTCCCCTTCCCTCCCCTCCTCTCCTCTCCTCTCCTAACAGAATCTCGCTCTGTCGTCCAGGCTGGAGTGTAGTGGCCGGATCTCAGCACACTGCAAGCTCCACCTCCCGGGTTTACACCATTCTCCTGCCTCAGCCTCCTGAGTAGCTGGGACTACAGGCGCCCGCCACCTCGCCCGGCTAGTTTTTTGTATTTTTAGTAGAGACGGGGTTTCATCGTGTTAGCCAGGATGGTCTTGATCTCCTGACCTCGTGATCCACCCGTCTCGGCCTCCCAAAGTGCTGGGATTACAGGCTTGAGCCACCGCGCCCGGCTCTTTCTTTCTTTCTTTCTGTCCTCTTTACTTGAAAGTTTATATCTTGTTCAGAAAATAAATATGGGCCAGGTGCGGTGGCTCATGCCTGTATTCCTAGCACTTTGGGAGGCTGAGGCAGGAGGATCACTTGAGCCCAGGAGTTGGAGCAACATAGTGAGAGACCCGTATCTTTTTTTTTTTTTTGAGATGAAGTCTTGCTCTGTCGCCAGGCTGGAGTGCACTGGCGCGATCTTGGCTCACTGCAACCTCCACCTCCCAAGTTCAAGAGATTCTCTGGCCTCAGCCTCCCAAGTAGCTGGGACTACAGGTGCCTGCCACCACGCCCAGCTAATTTTTTTGTATTTTAGTAGGGACAGGGTTTCACCATGTTGGCCAGGATGGTCTCAATCTCTTGACTTCATGATCCGCCCACCTCGGCCTCCCAAAGTGCTGGGTTTACAGGCATGAGCCACCACGCCTGGACTGACCCCATATATTTTTAAAGAAAAAAAGAAAAGAAAAGAAAAGAAACATGATATTCTTTCTCCCTAATGCCAGTTCTTCATCTGTGATCCCCTTCTCTGCACTGTCCTTCCATCTCCTGGGTGGTCATCTCCGTCTTCTCAGACTTACATCTTTAATGTTCGTATTTTTAATCTTTTAATCCCAGACCTGAGGCATTGATTGTCTATCTTCTTAAATCACATTTACGTTGTCACTTTGTTTTATCATTATTTTAAACCTCTAAACTTTTATCTCTTGTGGAGAGTTACTTTTAAGACCAACTTCATAGCTTTTCATTTTAATTTTGTATTTGCTGATTTTAACTTTGTAATACACATTAGCCCTCTCGTTTATAAAGTATTCATCTTATTGGTGCTAGTCTTTTAATGTCTTTCATCTTAACTATTTATGATGATTAAAAAGAAAACTCTTGATTTTAAATCTTTGCTGGCTTTTTTTTTTTTTTTTTTTTTTTTTTTTTTGAGACAGAGTCTCACTCCATGCCCAGGCTGGAGTGCAGTGATGTGATCTCGGCTCACTGCAACCTCTGCCTCCTGGGTTCAAGCAATTCTCCTGCTTCAGCTTCCCACATAGGTGAGACTATGGGCCACCATGAGCCACCATGCCCAGCTAATTTTTCTATTGTTAGTAGAGATGGGGTTTCACCATGTTGGCCAGGCTGGGCTCCAACTCCTGACCTCAAGTGATCCGCCCTCTTCAGCCTCCTAAATTGCTGGGATGATAGCCGTGAGCCACCGTGCCTGACCTGGCTCTTTCATGTTCTGAGCCTAAAAGTCCTTATTTTTCTCAGTGATTACTTCTTAACCTTCCAGGCATTCATTCAATCCTCACAAAACTCTATGTGGCCAGCCCTGTTTGTGTGTTGTTATTTTTATTTTTTTAGAGATGGGTTGTCACTCTGTCGCCCAGGCTGGTGGTAGCCTCGACTTCCTGGGCTTAAGCGATCCTCCTGCCTCGGCCTCTTGAGTAGCTGGGACTACAGGCATGCACCACCACGCACAGCTAATTTTAAAATTTTTTGGCCAGGTGCAGTGGCTCATGCCTGTAATCCCAGTGCTTTAGGAGGCCGAGGTGGGAGGATCGTTTGAGCCCAGGAGTTCAAAGCCAGCCTGGGAGACATAGCAAGACCCCAGTCTCTACCAAAAAAAAAAAAAAAAAAAAAAAGGCCGGGCGCAGTGGCTCATGCCTGTAATCCCAGCACTTTGGGAGGCGAATGGAGGCGGGCAGATCACAAGGTCAGGAGATCGAGACTATCCTGGCTAACACGGTGAAATCCCATCTCTACTAAAAATACAAAAAAAAAAAAAAATTAGCCGGGCTTGGTGGCGGGCGCCTGTAGTCCCAGCTATTCAAGAGGCTGAGGTAGGAGAATGGCGTGAACCCAGGAGGTGGAGCTTTTGGTGAGCCGAGATCATGCCACTGCACTCCAGCCTGGGCGACAGAGCGAGACTCTGTCTCAAAAAAAAAAAAAAATTATATATGTGATTTTTTATTCTGCACTCCAGCTCTGTCACCAGTATTAAGTACTGGTATTACAGGCATGAGCCACTATGACCAGCCCATAAACGCACTCTTTATTTTTATGTATTTATTTATTTGTTTACTATTTTTGAGACAGAGTCTTGCTCTGTCACCCAGGCTGGAGTGCAGTGGCACGATAGCTCACAGCAGCCTCCGCCTCCTGGGTTCAAGTGATCCTCCTGCCTCAGCCTCCTGAGTAGCTGGGATTACAGGCATGCACCACAATGCCTGGTTAATTTTTTTGTTTTTGTTTTTGTTTTTCTTTTTGTTTTTTTTGAGACGGAGTCTCGCTCTGTCGCCCAGGCTGGAGTGCAGTGGCGCGATCTCGGCTCACTGCAAGCTCCGCCCCCGGGTTCACGCCATTCTCCTGTCTCAGCCTCCTATATAGCGGGACTACAGGCGCCCGCCACCACGCCCGGCTAATTTTTTTTTTGTATTTTTAGTAGAGACGGGGTTTCACCATGTTAGCCAGGATGGTCTCGATCTCCTGACCTCATGATCCGCCCGTCTTGGCCTCCCAAAGTGCTGGGATTATAGGCATGAGCCACTGCGCCCGGCCTTTTTTTTTATTTTTAAAATTTTAATTTTTACTATCACTATTTTTTGAGACAGGGTCTCACTCTGCCACCCAGGCTGGAGTACAGTGGCGTGATCACAGCTCACTGTAGCCTCAATCTCCTGGGCTCAGGTGATCCTCCTACCTCAGCCTCCTGAGTGGCTGGGACCACAGGTATGAGCCACCACACCCAGGTAATTTTTAAAATTTTTAATAGAGATGAGTTCGCACTATGTTGCCCAGACTGGTCTTGAACTCCTGAGCTCAAGCGATTCTCCCGCCTCGGCCTCCCGACATGCAGGGACTATAGGTGTGAGCCACCATGCTCACTCGTAAATGCCCCCTTTAGTGGCTTCTTCCCTGTCCCACCCCTCACAGGTGTCCTGGGATCACCTCCCAAGCCACTGCACCCAAATTCTCTGGCTCTGCTTTTGAGGAATCCAAACAAAGATGGCAGAATTTCCTATTTCTGTGAGAACAGCAAACTTGAACGGGGTTTTGGAGAGGTGGATTTGTCACAGTTTGCCACGGAATGTCACATTTCTCCTTGAAGAGGGAGCTGAGCAGCTGCTCTGAGCCACTCAATACACTGCCCAGTCCTTCTCTCACTTTACTTCTGCCCTTTCTTCTCCAAAACCCTCCCTCAGCCAGGCGCAGTGGCTCACGCCTCTAATCCCAGCTACTTGGGAGGCTGAGGTGGGAAGATTGCTGGGGGCCAGGCATTTGAGATCAGCCTGGACAATAGAACGAGACCCCACCTCTACAGGAAGTTAAAAAATTATAAGGACCAGGTGTGGTGGCTCACGCTTGTAATCCCAGCACTTTGGGAGGCCGAGGCTGTTGGATCATCTGAGGTCAGGAGTTTGAGACCAGCCTGGCCAACATGGTGAAACCCCATCTCTACTGAAAAATACAAAAATTAGCTGGGCATGGTGGCAGGTGCCTGTAACCCCAGCTACTCGGAAGGCTGAGGCGGGAAAATTGCTTGTACCCGGGAAAAGAGGTTGCAGTGAGCCTAGATTGTGCCACTGCGTCCAGCCTGGCCAACAGAGCGAGACTCTGTCTCAAAAAAAAAAAAAAAAAAAGCAAACAAACGAAAAAGAGTGTGTTTATGAGCAGGTGAACTTTGGGGGCAGCTGGGGATGGGTCTCGCTGGGAACTCTCCATGAGGCTGGGGACAGGATGCCTCAGGCTCGTAGCTGGGGTGTTTGATTGCCACCCCCACCCCTCAGTGGTTGAGGGTTCCTCCGGCATTCAGCCAGACTCCCTCCGAGAGAACAGAGCTGTTTCCTCTGTGTCCAGGGTCTGCCACTGTGCCCTGCCCTAAGCAGGTGCTCTATGTGATGCTAGTGGAGGCGTGGACCTCAGAAGCAAAGTGACTTCAGATCCCCAAGTGCCTTATGGAGCACCAACAGTCACTTCAACCCCACACAGGGAACTCCCGGGGAAGGAGTTGTGGGCCATAAAGGGAAGACAATACGGTCCCTGCCCTCTGGGAGTGCCCAGCCCTGCTGAGGAAAGGTGACCTGTGTCAGCGCCCACTGGCCAGGCACCACGCCTGTGTCCAGTACATGTGGAGTTATTAAGGTCCTCCTGTGTGTTGGAAATGAACCTGTAATCCCAGCACTTTGAGAGGCTGAGATGGGAGGATTGCTTGAGTTCTGGAGTTTGACACCAGCCTGGGCAACACAGCAAGACCCTGTATCTAAATAATAATAATAATATTATTATTATTTATCTAAATTTCTCTAAACAATAATTATTAATTAAATAATAATAATTAAAATTAATTACTATTATTTTAAAAAGGAGATGCAGGTATTCAGGGACTGCCCGTCCTGTTTCCCCAGGTCTGTGCTAGGCCACATATGGGACTAGGAGGCACAGGGGCTGAGAAAGAAAGGGACTCGGCTGGGTAAGATGGCTTAAACCTGTCATCCCAGCACTTTGGGAGGCTGAGGTGGGAGGCCAGAGTTTGAGACCAGCCTCGGCAACATAGTGAGATCCATATCTACAAAAAATAAAAAATTAGGCGTGCATGGTGGTGTGCACCACTAGTCCCAGCTACTCAGGAGGCCGAGGTGGGAGGATCACTTGAGCCCAGGAGATCGAGGCTGCAGTGAGCTGAGATTGCACCACTGCACTACAGCCTGGGTGACAGAGCAAGACTTTGTCAAGAAAAAGAGAGAGAGAAAGAAGAAAAAAAGAGGGAGGGAGGGAAAGAGGGAAGGAGGGAGGAAAAAGGAAGGGAGGGAGGGAGGGAGGGAGAGAAAGAAGGAAGGAAGGAAGGAAGGAAGGAAGGAAGGAAGGAAGGAAGGAAGGAAGGAAGGAAGGAAGGAAGTCCATCCTAACTCTTTTTTGTTTTTTTTCTTGAAATGGAGTCTTGCTCTGTCACCCAGGCCAGAATGCAGTGGCTCTATCTCAGCTCACTGCAACCTCCACCTCTCAAGTTCAAGCAATTCTTGTGCCTCAGCCTCCTGAGTAGCTGAGATTACAGACATGCATCACTATGCCCAGCTGATTTTTTTTGTAGAGACAGGGTTTCACCATGTTGGCCAGGCTGGTCGTGAACTCCTGATCTCAAGCGATCTACCCACCTCGGCCTCCCAAAGTGCTGGGATTATAGGAGTGAGCTGCCTTGCCTGGCCACTTCTTCTTCTTCTTTTTTTTTAAATTGAGATGAGGGTCTTGCTATGTTGCCCAGACTGGTCTGGAACTCCTGGGCTCAAGCAATCCTCCCACCTTGGCTTCCCAAAGTGCTGGGATTACAGGCATGAGCCACTGTGCCCAGCCTCCATCCCAACTCTTGATGAAGCCACAGTCCAGGGAGGGAGATGGGAGCTTCCTGCCAGAAGGGAATCACCTGAGAGGTTCAGGTCATATGGTCAATGCAGACAGGAGGGGAAGAAGTAGCTCAGAGAAGCAAGAAATCTAGGAAGACTTCCTGGAAGAGGCAGGTTGGGGCTGAGATCTGGAGAACAGAAAGGAAATGTTTCCTGGTGGCCCCCGCCCTCAGGGACCATGGCCCTGGCTTGCCCCACTTTTCCTCTTATTGTACTCCCATGAGGATCTGCTCTCCCCAAATACTCTAGGAACTCGTAAAGCCTACGTGATCCTGCTGTGTGAGATACAGGGACCAGGTCTAATTCCAGCACTGAAGCCCTGAATGGCCCTGGGCAAACCTCTCCCCTTCTCTGAGTCTCTGTGTCCTCATCTGTGAGATGTTCACATCATGCACTTTACCCTTACACATTGGTTGTGAGGCTAAGGAGATCGTGTGTGGTTTCTGAGCCAGAGGTGAGCAAAGCTCCATAGTGATCACACCACCCACCCCCTTAATTCACTGATGGGGAAAACGGAGGCTCAGAGAGGCAAAGGTCACCAGGACAGCTATATCATCTTTCAAGCCCTGGTTCAAAGGCACTTTCTAGTGCCTCCAGGCCAAGCTGGTTGCTTCTGGCTTTGCTGTTTTTTTTGAGACAGAGTCTCGCTCTTTTGCCCAGGCTAGAGTGCAGTGGCGAGATCTCAGCTCATTGCAAGCTCCGCCTCCCAGGTTCAAGCAGTTCTCCGGGGCTCAGTCAGGCCCTTTGTCCTAAGAGGTCCAGGCTCCTGGACCCCTGAAGGGTCATCAGGCCTTGCAGCCTGAGCATGGACGCTGGCTCTAACAGCCTGTGACCCCTACTGCACTCCTGCCCACTCTAGTTCCTGCAGTACAGCCCTTTCACACTCTGGACACCTAAGCAACAGATCTAACAATCAGATTAGTAGCTGACCCCTGTAATCCCAGCACTTTGGGAGGATCGATTGAGCCCAAGAATTCAAGACCAGCCTGGGCAACAGAGATCCCTGTCTCTACAAAATAAAATACAACGATTAGCCAGGTGTGGTCGTAAGTGCGTGTATTCTCAGCTACTCAGGAGTCTGAGGCCAGAGGATCACTTGAGCCTAGGAGGTGGAGGCTTCAGTGAGCTGAGATCACACCACTGCATCCAGCCTGGGTGACAGAGCAAGGCCCTGTCTCATATAAAAATATACACAAAAAATTTTAATTTGATATGACCATGTCAATCCTCTGTATATATAACCTGCTAAGGCTCCCCCATTGCCCTCAGGATAAAGCCAGGCCTCTTAGTCCTACACTCAAGGCCTGTCCTGCTGGGTCTCTTAGCCTTATCTCCCACCACATCTCACTGCTACCAGGAGCTCCATCTGCCAGCACTTCCCTTCGGATCCCTCAGGCTCACCCTGACTCTGAGCCTTAGCACAGGCCATTCCTGCCGCCTGGAACAGCAGCATCTCTTGTCACCAGAACAGCTACATCATCTTTCAAGCCCTGGCTCAAAGGAACTTTCCAGTGTCTCCAGGTCAAGCTGGTTGCTTCTGGCTTTGCTTTTTTTGTTTGTTTTGTTTTTTTGCTGTTGTTTTTGAGATGGAGTCTCGCTCTGTTGCCCAGTCTGGAGTGCAGTGGTGCAATCTCAGCTCACTGCAACCTCTGCCTCCCGGGTTCAAGTGATTATCTTGCCTCAGCCTCCCAAGTAGCTGGGATTACAGGTGTGCACCACCACACCTGGCTAATTTTTATATTTGTATTTATTTATTTATTATTTGAGACAAAGTCTCACTCTGTCACCCAGCTGGAGTGCAGTGGCGCTATCTCAGCTCACAGCAACTTCTACCTCCTGGGTTCAAGCGATTCTTCTGCCTCAGCCTCCCGAGTAGCTGGGATCATAGGCATGCACCACCATGCCCAGCTAATTATTTTTTATTTTTATTTTTATTT
This sequence comes from Theropithecus gelada, assembly GCF_003255815.1. NCBI lineage: Eukaryota > Metazoa > Chordata > Mammalia > Primates > Cercopithecidae > Theropithecus > Theropithecus gelada. Next base: position 8,565,808 of record NC_037670.1, on the reverse strand, counting down.
TTTTTGTATTTTTAGTAGCGACAGGCTTTCACCATGTTGGCCAGGCTGGTCTCAAACACCCGACCTCAAGTGAACCACCCATCTCGGCCTCCCAAAGTGTGGGGATTACAGACATGAGCCACCATGCCTGGCCTGGGTTTGCTGTTTCTCCAGCACCTTCCAGAGGCTTCTCCTGTAGCACACGCTCTTGGATTGATGTGTCTGTGGGTTTGGATGTCTTAGACTACGTGTTCTTTGAGGTCAAAAGCTGTGTCCAGGACATCACCTGGGCCCAGCCCAGCTGAGAGCCAGCTCCTCCATCTTGCCCAATGTCTGGGGCATCTGATGGCAAATGACCCCAGGGCTGCCTCCCCGTTCCCTGCCCTGGACCTTTACTTCAGAGATAGCTGAACCAGACCCTGGAGACTTGCCCCCTGCCCCCCTCTGCCCCACACCTCATCCTGTCCTCAAGGGCACTTGGGGGATGGGAGGGATGTGTGGAGGGAGGCTGGTTATTAATTAAAAACCAAGTCATGCACAGATCCTGCTTCATTCCAATAAAAACCGTCAAGGGTATTAATTACCAGATCTGGCGATAGACGCGGGTTAGGTTTACTCAGGCCCGGTAAGGATGCTGGTGGCCAGAATATCAATGAACACCCGGGCTCCTCGGCTCAGGGCCCTGGGCTGAGCACGGGCTGGGCAGGCGCAGGGCACCTTGGGGAGGACGAATCGTGATGAAAATAACATCGACGCCACCAGATGCTTCTCAACCCAGCACTTCCCGAGTTCCAAGCAGGGGGCCACATACCACGGCTACAGGCCTGATGTCATCTCACTCCCAAAAGCCTTGTGAAATGGGTTCTATTTTTATCCTCATTTTGCAGCTAAGGGCATTAGGCTAAGGGCATTAGGGTACAGAAAGGTTTTGTAATTTGATGGGGTCACACAGCTGGCAAGGGGCAGTGCTGGGAGACCAGCCTGGGTTCTTTTTATTTTTGTTATTTTTATTTATTTATTTATTTATTTATTTATTTTTATTTTTTTTTTTGAGACAGAGTCTTGCTCTGTCACCCAGGCTGGAGTGCAGTGGCCGGATCTCGGCTCACTGCAAGCTCCGCCTCCCGGGTTTATGCCATTCTCCTGCCTCAGCCTCCCGAGTAGCTGGGACTACAGGCGCCCGCCACCTCGCCCGGCTAGTTTTTTGTATTTTTTTAGTAGTGACGGGGTTTCACCGTGTTAGCCAGGATGGTCTCGATCTCCTGACCTCGTGATCCGCCCGTCTCGGCCTCCCAAAGTGCTGGGATTACAGGCTTGAGCCACCGCACCCGGCCTATTTATTTATTTTTTAGGACAGGATCTTGCTCTGTCACCCAGGCTGGAGTGCAGTGGCGCAATCACAACTCACTGCAGCCTCAAACTCCTGGGCTCAAGCGATTCTCCTGCCTCCACCTCCTGAGTAGCTGGGACTACAGGGACATGCCATCACGCCCAGCTAATTTTTTTTTTTTTTTGAGATGGAATTTCACTCTTGTCACCCAGGCTGGAGTGCAGTGGCATGATCTCAGCTCACTCCAACCTCCACCTCCTGGGTTCAAGCGATTCTCCTGCCTCGGCCTTCCTAGAAACTGGGATTACAGGTACCCACCACCACGCCCAGTTAATTTTTTGTATTTTTAGTAGAGACAGGGTTATGCAATATGGAGCAGGCTGGTCTCGAACTCCGGACCTCAGGTGATCTGCCCACCTCGGCCTCCCAAAGTGCTGGGATTACCCACATGAGCCACAGTGCCCGGCCACACCTAGCTAATTTCTTAGTAGAGGGTCTCGCTATGTGGCGCAGGCTGGTCTTAAACTCCTGGCCTCAAGCGATCCTCCTGCTTCAGCCTCCCAAAGTGCTGGGATTACAGTTATGAGCCACCATGCCTGGCAGCTGGTGCTGTCAAAGTCCTAGAGGAGCTGGGCTGCGTCATCAAAGCAACTCTTCCTTGGACAAATGGGGAAACCGAGGCAGGAGAGGGCATCACTTGCCAAAATCATACCCCACATTGGAGGAATGTCGACCATGTCCCCTGAGGCCCAATGTGGGACTCTCCTCCCACCAGACTAAGTGTGTGTATGTGGGGGTGGGGATCCTTGCCAGAAAGGGAGGGGTGTGGCCGGGCGCGGTGGCTCACGCCTGAAATCCTAGCTCTTTGGGAAGCCGAGGCGGGTGAATCACCTGAGGTCAGGAGTTTGAGACCAGCCCGGCTGATGTGGTAAAACTCCATCTCTACTAAAAATAAAAATTTAAAAAAAAAATTAGCTTGGTGTGGTGGTGGACGCTTGTAAGCCCAGCTACTCAGGAAGCTGAGGCACGAGAATCGCATGAATCCGGGAGGCAAAGGTTACAGTGAGCTGAGATTGCGCCACTTTGCTCCAGCCTGGGTGACAGAATGAGACTCTGTCTCAAAAAAAAAGGAAAAGAAAAGAAAAAAAGGGAGAGGGTGCAGGGGCCCCAGATGGGCCAGGGTTTGGGGGTTGAGGCCACCTGCCACTTCCTGCCTCCTTCCTCACCTACCTCCCTCCTCCCTTCAGCCATCCATCCTCTCTGAACCCTCAGCAGCCCAGCTGGGCGGAACCAACCCAGCACTCCTCTGTGTCAACCCTGGAAGGCGGTCTCAGCCCGGCACAAGTCCCCAGCGGCATTAAAATAGGCCTGACCTAAATGCAAGCACAATGCCAGCGCTGAAAACACGGCTGTGTCAGCGGAAACTCCAGCTGGGTAGGAAAAAAAATACACTTTGGGATTCACGCCATCCCCCGAGCCCAGAAAGGGGGCTGGGCTGCCCCAGGCCCAGGGCCAGTGCTACCTACAGGACCCTGAGCGCCAATAGTTCCCTAAATGTCCCCAAGTGTGGCAAAGTGGCAGACGACAGAGGACTCTGCTTCTGTGGCCTGACAGACGGCGAGCTCACAAGGGGGTCAGGCAGCTCTCGGCAACCACTGCTGTCACTCTGGGGAAACTGAGGCTCCGAGAGGGGAGGTAGCCACCCGAGGTGGCACAGCTTATAAGCAGCAGGAGTGGAGCAGCTGCTTGATTTCCAGGCAGGAAGAGGAGAAGGACAGCAATCAAGGTCCTAATGCAGAAGCTTGGACCTGTGACTCCAAACAGGTATTAGGTAAACATGTCCTGTCAAGAGGCCTTTCATGCCTGTAATCCCAGCACCTTGGGAGGCCGAGGTGGGGGATCACTTGAGGTCAGGAGTTCAGAACCAGCCTGGCCAATATGACGAAACTCCTTCTCTACTAAAAATACAAAAATTAGCCGGGCGTGGTGGTGCGCACCTATAATCCCAGCTACTTGGAAGCCTGAGGCACGAGAATTGCTTGAATCCAGGAGGTGGAGGTTGCAGTGAGCTGAGATCGTGCCACTGCACTATAGGGTGAGACTGTCTTAAAAAAACAAAACAAAACAAAACAAAAACCAAAAAAACAGAGGCCATTGACAGCCTTGAAGGCTTTACTTTTTATATTTATCTATTTATTTTTTATTTTATTTTATTTTATTTTATTTTTTTTTTTTGAGATACGGTCTTGTTCTGTCACTCAGGCTGGAGTGCAGTGGTGCGATCATGGCTCACTGCAGACTCAAACTCCTGGACTCAAGTGATCCTCGAATTGCAGCCTCCTGAGCAGCTGGGACTACAGGCACTCGCCACCACACCCAGCTAATTTTTTTGTATATTTTGTAGAGATGGGGTCTGTCTATGGTGCCCAGGCTGGTCTCAAACTCCCGGCCTGAGGCAACCCTCCCACCTCAGCCTCCCAAAGTGCTGGGATTACAGGCGTGAGCCACTGCGATTGGCCTGAAGGCCCTAACTTTGTATTCAAACCAGAACTTGGCTGGGCGTAGTGGCTCATGCCTGTAATCCAAGCACTTTGGGAGGCTGAGGCAGATGAATCACCTGAGGTCAGGAGTTCAAGACCAGCCTGGCCACCATGGTAAAACCCTATCTCTGCTAAACATACAAGCAAATTAGTTGGGCATGGTGGCGCACACCTGCAATCCCAGCTACTCGGGAGGCTGAGGCATGAAAATTGCTTGAACCTGGGAGACAGAGGTTATAGTGAACCGAGAGTACACCACTGCACTCCAGCCTGGGTGACAAAGTGAGACTTCATCTCCAAAAAAATAAAAATAATAAAAATAAAACCAGGCTGGGCATGGTGGCTCAGGAGTTCAAGAACAGATGGACCAACATGGTGAAACCCTGTCTCTACTAAAAAATACCAAAAATTATCTGGGCATGGTGGCGCATGACTGTTATCCCAGCTACTCAGGAGGCTGAGGCAGGAGAAGTGCTTGAACCCAGGAGGCGGAGGGAACCTGGGCGACAGAGCCAGACTCTGTCTCAAAAAAAAAAAAAAAAACAAAAAACACATTTTTGCACACAGGGCACAATATGAATTGTGCAGATTCAGCGGTTCTGCTCAAGAGTAAAATGCTCTTATAGCTACACCTAAGCCAGCATCGAACGATATAAAGATAACTAGTAAAGAATGAAATGGTAAAAGACTAATCATTTAGCATTTTAATGTTTCTGTACTAAGAACGACATTAAATAGCAAATAGCAAATTTTTCAAAATCGTGATGTCAAGAGATTCAGCCCAAGGATGAAAGGAAAAAGTTTTGTATTTTAGTACCTTCGAGGACACATTTTTCCTGCTTTTTGAACAATATGCCCCACACTTTCCTCTTGCAGTGATGTAGCCAGCCCTGGCCCTGGATCTGCACCATTCAGGGTAGGAATAGAGAAGCATGTCTTCAGTGGTTTTCTTTTTCTTCTTCTTCTTTTTCTTTTTTTTTTTGTTTTGTTTTCTTTTTTTGAGACGGAGTCTCGCTCTGTTGCCCAGGCTGGAGTGCAGTGGCGCATCTCAGCTCACTGCAAGCTCTGCCTCCCGGGTTCACACCATTCTCCTGCCTCAGCCTCCCGAGTAGCTTGGACTACAGGCACCCGCCACCTCGCCCGGCTAATTTTTTGTTGTTGTTGTATTTTTAGTAGAGACGGGGTTTCACCATGTTAGCCAGGATGGTCTCGATCTCCTGACCTCGTGATCTGCCTGCCTCGGCCTCCCAAAGTGTTGGGATTACAGGCGTGAGCCACCACGCCCGGCCTTTGTTTTGTTTTCTGAGACGAAGTCTCACTGTGTCGCCCAGGCTGGAGTGCAATGGCACGATCTCGGCTCACTGCAACTTCCGCCTCCCTGGTTCAAGTGATTCTCCTGCCTCAGTCTCCTGAGTAACTGAGATTATAGAGCACCTGCCACCACGCCCGGCTAATTTTTGTATTTGTAGTAGAGATAGAGTTTCACCATGTTGGTCAGGCTAGTCTCAAACTACTGACCTCGTGATCCGCCCACCTCAGCCTCCCAAAGTGTGCGATTATAGGGGTGAGCCACGGCGCCCGGCCCTCTTCTTTTTTTTGAGACAAAGTCTTGCTCTGTCATTCAGGCTGGAGTGCAGTGACGCGATCTCTACTCAGATCCTGGGTTCCAGCGATTCTCCTGCCTCTGCCTCCCAAGTTGCTGGGATTACAGGCACCTGCCACCACGCTTGGCTAATTTTTGTATTTTTAGTAGAGACGGGGTTTTGCCATGTTGGCCAGGCTGATCTTGAACTCCTCACCTCAAGTGATCCATGTGCCTCGACCTCCGCCTCAACCTCCCAAAGTGCTGGGACAATAGGCATGAGCCATCACGCCCGGCTAGGTGGTTTTCTTTTTCTTCTTTATTCAGTTCTTGGCGCACTAGAAGAAGAAGGGGCCTCCTGCCCCCAGACCCACCCTGTCCTGGGGCTTGTAGTAAAGAGGCGGCACATTTTCTGCTACATTTAAGGCAGGCTGGGATCCCAGGCACCAGGGAGCCCAGGCGTGCAAGCGGCAGAGCTGAGGCTGGCTGAGGAGGATGGGCTCTGTCCTCTTTACAGAGGAGTCTCGTTCTCCTGGCCTTGTGGCTGGCCCACCTGACACTCCCCAGATATGAGACAATCATCCCCATCCTAAGTATAGGAAACTAAGATTTGAGGACCGGGTGAGGGGCTCACGCCTGTAATCCCAGCACTTTGGGAGGCCATTGTGGGAGGATCGCTTGAGCCTAGAATTTCGAGACCAGCCTGGGCAAACTAGTGACTCTCCATCTCTACAAAAATAAAATAAAATAAAATTAGCTGGGTGCATGCTTGTAGTTCTAGCCACTCAGAAGGCTGAGGTGGGGGGATCACTTGAGCCTAAGAGGTGGAGGCTACAGTGAGCTATGATCGAGCCACTTCACTCCAGCCTGGGTGACAGAGTAAGACCCTGTCTCCAAACAAACGAATTAATAAAGAAACTGAGGGCCGGGCGCGGTGGCTCAAGCCTGTAATCCCAGCACTTTGGGAGGCCGAGGCGGGTGGATCATGAGGTCAGGAGATCGAGACCATCCTGGCTAACATGGTGAAACCCCGTCTCTACTAAAAATACAAAAAACTAGCCGGGCGTGGTGGCGGGCGCCTGTAGTCCCAGCTACTCGGAGGCTGAGGCAGGAGAATGGCGTGAACCTGGGAGGCGGAGCTTGCAGTGAGCCGAGATCGCGCCACTGCACTCCAGCCTGGGTGACACAGCGCGAGACTCCGTCTCAAAAAAAAAAAAAAAAAAAAGAAACTGAGGTTTGGGCAGGGAAGGTGATAGGCAGAAAATCCCGTGACTGCATCAGATATGCAAATGTACACAGAGCAGGTGGGGTCCACAGAAATGGGGCACACACAGGGGTGACTCCATCTAACCCAGCACCTTTCCCAATGGTGGCCCAATTAGGGAGCCCAGCATGTGAGGGACAGGGCAGCTGGGAACCTGAGCCTGTAGAACCCCGGGGCTTCCAACCAGCCCAGGAAGGTGAGTGTGGCTGGTAAGTCTTACTAGGGGTTGGGCCTAATTTTGTTGTTGTTGTTGTTTTGAGACAGAGTCTCGCTCTCGTCACCCAGGCAGGAGTGCCATGGCTCGATCTCCGCTCACTGCAACCTCCGCCTCCCGGTTCAGGTGATTCTCCTGCCTCAGCCTCCCAAGTAGCTGGCCCACCACCACGCCCAGCTAATTTTTGTATTTTTAGTAGAGTTGGGGTTTCACCATGTTGCCCAGGCTGGTCTCGAACTCCTGACCTCAGGTGATCCACCCGCCTCGGCCTCCCAAAGTGCTAGGGTTACAGGCGTGAGCCACCACACCCAGCCTAATTTTAATTTTTAAATAGGGACAGGGAGAACACCGACTCTTACAAAGGTATTCCAGGGAGGAAGCTAAACCAGCCAGCAGCGGAGACAGCTCCTGGACAGCAATCTCTCTCCAGGTATTCTGGGTTGTTTCTCCCGAGTAGACACCAGGAGCTGAAAGTCAGAGCCCCACCCTGGTGTCCCTCTTGAGCCCCCAGCCCCTTTGCCCGCCTCTCACAGCTCTTGCCTTCAGCCACTTGCTCCAGCAAAACCCAGGCAGCCTCAGACTCTGGGTCAGGCCATATGCTGGGTACAGGGACCAGAGAGCCCTCAGACAGGGCCCCTGCTGGAGAACCTCATGGTCCAATGGGAAGGCAGATGGTTTGAAAGCGCTGTGGGCTTGGAAGGCCCAGACAGGCACTTGACCAGCCGGAGATCAGGGGCTCCTTTCTGGAGGCAGTGACCTGGGAGCTGAGCCCGCAGAGGTGAACAGAGCATTGCCGGGCAGACAAGAAGGCAGAGAGGACACCTACCCAGGTGGCCACAGTCTAAGACCCTCAAGGTTCTCTGAGTGCTGGCTGGTGCTGACATGTGTATCTGCCCAACAGCATCTCCAGGACCAGCCCCAGTGACCCATGGAAGATCATGCCTCCCTAGCGCTCTGAGTTCAGGCTATTTGTGCCGCTGTAACAAAATACCTGAGGCTGGGCACAGTGGCTCACACCTGTAATCTCATCACTTTGGGAGGCCAAGATGGGGGAATCCCTTGGACCCGGGAGTTTGAGACCAGTCTGGGCAACATGGCGAAACCCGTCTCCACCAAAATACAAAAAGTAGCCCGGCGTGATGGTGCATGCCTGTAGTCCCAGCTACTTGGGAGGCTGAGGTGGGAGGATCCCTTGAACCCGGGAGTAGGAGGTTGCAGTGAGCTGAGATCATGCCACTGCACTCCAGCCTGGGTGACAGAGTGAGACCCCCATTTCAAAAAAAAAAAAAATTATGTTAAAAAAAAATAAGCTGGGCACGGTGGCTCACGCCTGTAATCCCAGCACTTTAGGAGGCTGAGACGGGCAGATCACAAGGTCAGGAGATCGAGACCATCCTGGCTAACACGGTGAAACCCTGTCTCTACTAAAAATACAAAAAATTAGCCGGGCATGGTGGCGGGTGCCTGTAGTCCCAGCTACTCAGGAGGCTGAGGCAGGAGAATGGTGTGAACCCGGGAGGCGGAGCTTGCAGTGAGCAGAGATCATGCCATTGTACGCCAGCCTGGGTGACAGAGCGAGACTCCATCTCAAAATAAATAAATAAATAAATAAAAATAAAAATACAAAATAAAAAATATTTAAAAAGACAAAATACCTGACACTGGGGAATTTATAAAGAACAGAAATTTATTTTCTCATGGTTCTAGAGGCTGAGAAGTCCAAGATCAAGGAGCCAACAGGGTCGCTGCCTGGGGAGGGCCCTAGTCTCTGCTTCCAAGATGGCACCTTTTGGCTGCACCCTGCATGGGCGATGAACTCTGCCCACACATGGCAGAAGGTGGAAAGGCAAAGGGGCCTAAGCTAGTTCCCTCCAGCCCTTTTATAAGGCACTAATCTGTAGGCTCATGCTCTGTGACCTCATTACTTCCCAAAAAGGCCCCACCTCTCAATACCATCGCCACAATGAGTAAGTCTCAACATGAATTTTGGAAGAGACGTCATCATTCAAATCATAGCATTCTGCTCCTGGGCCCCCAAAACTCATGTCTTTTTCACATTCACATGTGACGTACATTCATTCCAGCCGGGCACAATGGCTCATGCCTGTAATCCCAGCACTTTGGGAGGCCGAGGTGGGAGGATCACCCAAGCCTAGGAAGTCGAGGCTGAAGTGAGCCATGATCGGGCCACTGCACTTTAACCTGGGCAACAGAGTAAGACCCTGTCTCAAAACAAAACAAAGCAAACAAACAAACAAACAAACTACTCATTTTATCCCAGGAGCCCTGAAAAGTCTTCACGGATTCTAGCATTGACTTTAAAGTCCAAGTCCAAGTCTCATCTAAATATTACCTACCTCAGATATGGGTAAGACACGAGTGTGTGTTTCATCCTGAGGCAAATTGTTCTCCTGCTGAGTCTATGAAATCAAACAAGTAAAGTGCTTCCAAAAGACAACAGTGGTCCAGGTACAGGACAGATGTTTCCATCCCAAAAGGGGAAAGTAGGAAAGAAAGAAAGGATTGAGAAAAAAAAAAAAAAAAAGAACAAGGAAAGAAGGAAAGGATAATAGATCCTAAGTAAGTCCCAAACCCAACAGGACAAACAACATTAAATTTTCCTTTCTCAGCAAACTATCGAAAGAACAGAAAACCAAACACCGCATGTTCTCACTCATAGGTGGGAATTGAACAATGAGATCACTTGGACTCTGGAAGGGGAACATCACACACCGGGACCTATTATGGGGAGGGGGGAAGAGGAGAGGGATGGCATTGGGAGTTATACCTGATGTAAATGACGAGTTGATGGGTGCTGACAAGTTGATGGGTGCAGCACACCAATATGGCACAAGTATACATATGTAACAAACCTGCACATTGTGCACATGTACCCTAGAACTTAAAGTATAATAATAATAAAAAAATTTTCCTGCTCTGTCACCCAGGCTGGAGCCCAGTGGTGCTATCATAGCTCACTGCAGCCTCAGCCCCCTGGGCTTAAGTAATTCTCCGGCCTCAAGTGGCTGAGACCACAAGAACATGCCACCATGCCCAGCTACATTTTTTTTTTTTTTTCGGTAGAGATGAGGTCACACCATGTTGCCCAAGCTGGTCTCGAAATCCTGGGCTCAAGCAATCCTCCTAGCTCAGCCTCCAGAGCAGCTGGCACTATAGGTGTGTGCCACCACACCTGGATAATTTTTTTTTTTTTTTTTTTGAGACAGAGTCTTACTCTGTCACCTAGGCTGGAGTGCATTGGTGCAATCTCAGCTCACTGCAACCTCCACCTCCCAGCCTGAAGCAATTCTTGTGCCTCAGCCTCCAGAGTAGCTGGGATTATGGGCATGAGCCACAACACCCTGATAATTTTTGTATTTTTAGTGGAAGCAGAGTTTTGCCATGTCGCCCAGGATGATCTCAAACTCCTGTGCTCAAGTGATCCACCTGCCTTGGCCTCCCAAAGTGCTGGGATTACAGGTGTGAGCCACCATGCTCAGCCTCATACTAATCTTATTACCGTCAGTGTTTCTCTCTCTCTCTCTCTCTCTGAAATTGAGTCTCGCTCTGTCATCCAGGCTGGAGTGCAGTGGCGTGATCTTGGCTCATTGCAACCTCCGCCTCCTGGGTTCAAGTGATTCTCCTACCTTGGCCTCCCAAGTAGCTGGAATTACAGGTGCACACCATCACACCTGGCTAATTTTTCTATTTTTGGTAGAGATGGGGTTTCACCATGTTCGTCAGGCTGGTCTTGAACTCCTGACCTCGTAATCCACCCACCTCAGCCTCCCTAAGTGCTGGGATTACAGGCATGAGTCACCGGGTATTTTGTCTTAAACACACTTTTATAACCTAGCCAGTCTGATAATTTTTCAAATCTTTATTCTGCCTCCCTTTTGATTATAAATTCTGTCTTTAGTTAATCCTTCTCTTCTTGCATTTTACTATCAGCAGTTAAGAGCAACCATGTAGCACCCTGAACACTTTGCTCAGAGATTTCTTCCAACAAATATATTAGTTCATCACTCTTAAATTCTACTTTCCACAAAGTACTGGGACATGGACAAAATTCAGCCAAGTTATTTGCCATTTTGTAACAAGGATGACCTTTTCTCTGGTTTCTAATAAAATATTTCTCATTTCTGTTTAAGACCTCATCAGAATTGTCTTTACCATCCACATTTTTACCACCGTTATGATTATGACCACTTAAGTAATCTCTAAGAACATTAAGTCTGTCCCTGCAGCTTTCCATTTCTTCTGAGCCTTCACCATAATAGCTCTCTACAGACCAGCTTCTACCTATTAGCCAGTTTCAAAGCTGCTTTCACATTTTTAGGTGTTGGTTATACAAACACCCCACTCATGGTACCAATTTCTGTCTCACTCTGTTTGTGCTGCTATAATAAACTGCCTGAGACTGGATAATCTATATAAATAGTAGAAATGTATTTCTAGGCCGGGCGCGGTGGCTCAAGCCTGTAATCCCAGCACTTTGGGAGGCCGAGACGGGCGGATCACGAGGTCAGGAGATCGAGACCATCCTGGTTAACATGGTGAAACCCCGTCTCTACTAAAAAATACAAAAAAAAACTAGCCGGGCGAGGTGGCGGACGCCTGTAGTCCCAGCTACTCGGGAGGCTGAGGCAGGAGAATGGCGTGAACCCGGGAGGCGGAGTTTGCAGTGAGCTGAGATCCGGCCACTGCACTCCAGCCTGGGTGACAGAGCGAGACTCCGTCTCAAAAAAAAAAAAAAAAAAAAAAAAAAAAGAAATGTATTTCTAATAGTCTGTAAGCTGGAAATGCAAAGATCAAGGCACGAGCAGGTTTAGTGTCTGGGAATGGCCCCAGTCTTTGCTTCCAAGATGGTGCCTTGAACACATGTCCTCACATGGCAGAAGGGCTGGATGGGCAATAAAGGGCCTGTGCTAGTTCTTTCCAGCCCCTTTGTAAGGCACTAATTCATTCACAAAGGTAGAGCCCTCATGAGTTCATAAGGGTAAAGCTCTCAATCACTTACTGCAGAAGGCCCCGCCTCCCAACACCACTACAATGGAGATGTTCAATGTGAATTCTGGAGGGAATACCATCATTCAAATCATAGAAAGGCCATAGATAGGCCCACATACCACCCCTCATTTAATCAATAAAAATCTCTTGAACTTGGCTGAGTGTGATGGCTCATGCTTGTAATCCCAGCACTTTGGGAAGATGAGACAGGTGAATTACTTGAGGTTAGGAGTTTGAAACCAGCCTGGCCAACATGGCGAAACTCCGTCTCTACTAAAAATACAAAAATTAGCCAGGCGTGGTGGTGCATGCCTGTAATCCCAGCTACTAGGCAGGCTGAGGCAGGAGAATCGCTTGAACCCAGGAGGCAGAGGTTGCAGTCAGCCGAGATCATGCCACTGTACTCCACCCTGGGCAACAGAGCGAAGTTGTCTCAAAATCTATTGGAAAATCTATTGAGCTTCTTCAGGCAGTGTTTTAGATGCAAGACATAGATCAGAGAACAAGACAGACCAGAGCTCTGCCTTCATGGGGCAGGGTGGAAGGGTGTGAGAAGTTGGAGAGAGATAATTTCAGCCTTCAGAGGTGACAGGAACCCACAGGTCCCACAGGGCTTCGGATGCAGAGGACCTAGATAGACTGTTTCTCAGAGCGGAATGTTGCTTTCAGGGAACTTGAGCAGGAGACCTAGAGGTCCAAAAGAATTGTGGAGCACCTCTAAGGAGGTCCCAGCAGTCAGGGGACTGGCGACCCAGGGCAAGCTTCTGAACAAATTAGAAAGTGGCCCTGCACGGTTGGCCCTGGTGGCTCACGCCTGTGATCCCAGCACTTTGGAAGGCCGTGGAGGGTGGATCACGAGGTCAGGAGTTCAAGACCATCCTGGCCAACATGGGGAAACCCCGTCTTTACTAAAAATACAAAAAAATTAGCTGGATGTGGTGGCATGCGCCTATAGCCCCAACTACTTGGGAGGCTGAGGCAGGAGAATCGCTTGAACCCGGGAGGCGGAGATTGCAGTGAGCTGAGATTGTGCCATTGCACTTCAGCCTGGCAAAACAGCAAGACCCCGTCTCAAAAAAAAAAAAAAGAAAGGAAGAAAGTGGCCCTGCTCCAGGCAGATACTGTAGTGGGGTACTGAGCCTGATGAGTTGACCAGTGGGGCAGTGGGGGCAGGTCCGCTCCACTGAGACTTGGTGAGCTGAATGTATCTGGACTTGAGCTTCCAGTTCGACCCTGGAGCACCGTCTGCCTAACCCCTGAGCCCTGGCTCAGCGGGTCCCCAGGCTGAGGTCTAGACATCTGCTATGTCTGTCCTCTCAGGTTCCTGGAATGCCTTCCCCCAGGCTACTTAAGATGCAGGGGTCCAGGGCTGGGGCCAGGTCGTGCTCCTGACCTCAGGCGATCTGCCCACCTTGGCCTCCCAAAGTGCTGGGATTACAGGCATGAGCCACCGCGCCCGGCCTAAATTAACACTTTCATCTTTGTTGCACCCTCTGGTCCCATGACTGCCTGGGCATTCCCATTCCCAGGGACCCTCCCCCAAAAGTTTCCTTTTTCCTTTTCTCAGGAGTCCCCTTCTGCATTCTAGTTATGTCACTGCAGAGGCCTTCTCTGTCACATGCGCCTCTCAAGGGGATGGTGGAGAGGTGCAGGCAGCTCAGGGACAGGGGGGTTGTGGGGACAACTTCCAGATCATAGAGACAGGAGCGTTGTGCCTCCTTAAAAGATTTTTTTGCCCAGGCATGGTGGCTTATGCCTGCAATCCCAGCGTTTTGGGAGGCCAAGGCAGGAGGATTGCTTGAGGCCAGGAGTTCAAGACCAGCCTGGGCAACATGGCGAGACCCCATCTCTGCAAAAAATACAAAAAGCTGGTCATGGTGGTATGCATATGGTCCCGGCTGCTCAGGAGATTAGGGTGGGAGGATGGCTTAAGCCTGACAGGTTGAGGCTGCAGTGAGCTGTGATCACGCCACTACACGCCACTAGGTACCTGAGTTGAGACCCTGTCTCAAAAAAAATAATAATTTTTGGATTGGAAGCAGTGGCTCATGCCTGTCATCTCAACACTTTGGGAGGCTGAGACAAGAGGATCACTTGAGGCCAGGACTTCAAGACCAACCTGGGCAACATAGTCAGACCCTGTCTCTAAAAAAATTTTAAAATTGACCAGGCATGGGGATGCATGCCTGTGGTCCCAGCGACTCAGGAGGCTGAGGCGGGAAGATCACCTGAGCCCAGGAGTTTGAGGCTGCAGTGAGCTGTGATTTCGCCACTGCACTCCAGCTGGGGTGATGCAGTGAGATCCTGTCTCTAAAAAACATTTTAAGCTGCAAAAGCACCAGTTAAGTGTCTGTCCACCCCTGCGAGGAGGCGAGGTGGTCCCTATAGTCCTGACCAGCTTCCTAGTTCCTGGAGGATCCCCGGGTTGTGCTAAGTCCCCAGGTCCAGGTTCACCTGGGAGGGTAGGGGGTATGCTGTCCCTGGGCTGGGGGCCTTGGCCGAGGGATCAGAAACAGGTCGTCTGTGAGCTTTCCCAGGGCTCTGAGGAGTCACGGCCCCACCGCCTCCATGAGAGCCTGCATTCTCTGCTCATTTATTTATTTTCAGAGCAGGAAAGCGGATTTGAAACGCTCCTTCTGAATGTTTACCCCTGGGGGAATGTTGGGTTTATGAATAATGCAGCACGTCAGGGACTGGGGGCCCTGTCAGGCTCCATCCTGTCCCAGGAAAGCTGCGAAGTTGTCACAGACGGGCCCTGGACAGATTCCTGCCCCGCCACTCACTGCTCTGTGAGTCTAGGTGAGCTAAGACTCAGTGTTCCCAGCTATAAAACAGGGGCGTAGCCGGGCGCGGTGGCTCACGCCTGTAATCCTAGCACTTTGGGAGGCCTAGGTGGGTCGATCATTTGAGGTCAGGAGTTCGAGACCAGCCTGGCCAAAATGGTGAAACCCCATCTCTACTAAAAATACAAAAAGTAGCCAGGCGTGGTGGTGCGTGCCTATAGTCCCAGTTACTCAGGAGGCAGAGGCAGGAGAATCGCTTGAACCCAGGAGGCAAAGGTTGCAGAGAGCCGAGACTGCACCACTGCACTCCAGCCTGGGTGACAGAGTGAGACTCTGTCTCAAAAAAACAAAAAACAAAAAACAAAAAAACAAAAAACAAAAAAAACGAAAAACCAAAAAAAAGGAGTGTCTGGCCAGGCACGGTTGGCTCATGCCTGCAATCCCAGGACTTTGGGAGGCCAAGGAGGGAGGATCATTTGAGTCTAGGATGTCAAGACCAGCCTGGGCTGGCCGGGTACCGTGGCTCACGCCTGAAATCCCAGCACTTTGGGAGGACAAGGCAGGAGGATTGCTTGAGGCCAGGAGGTCAAGACCAGCTTGGGCAACATAGCGAGACTCCATCACTACAAAAAATACGAAAATTAGCTGGGCGTGATGGCATGTATGTGGTCTCAGCTGCTCAGGGGACTGGGGTGGAAGGATGGCTTTAGCCTGGGAGGTTGAGGCTGCTGTGAGCTGTGATCATGAAGATTGCTTCAGCCCAAGAGTTTGAGACCAGCCTGGGCAATAAAGCAAGACCTCATCTCTTAAAAAAAAAAATTATTTATAAAATTATTTTATTTTATTTTATTTTTTGAGACAGTCTTGCTGTGTCACCCAGGCTGGAGTGCAGTGGCGCTATCTTGGCTCACTACAATCTCCACTTCCTGGGTTAAAATGATTCTCCTGCCTCAGCTTCCCCAGTAGCTGGGACTATAGGCGTGTGCCACCATGCCTGGCTAATTTTTATATTTTTAGTAGAGACAGGGGTTCACCATGTTTGCCAGGCTGGTCTTGAACTCCTGACCTCCAGTGATCCGCCTGCCTGGGGCTCCCAAAGTGCAGGATTACAGGCGTGAGCCACCGCGCCTGGCCAAAAAAAAAAAAAAAAGAATCCTTTGGAGCAGGTGGAGAGTCAGGCTGGGAGCAGGGAAGGAGCCAGGGGGCCACAGGACCCCAGGCACATGGCACTCCTGTCTCCACCCCCTCCTTCAAGCTCTGGGAGGCAGTGACCTCACGCTACTTCCTATCACAATATTTACCAACAGCGCTGCAATTGAGCCAGGCAGCTTGGCAATTATAATCATGTTATCATTATTGCTGATAATTCTGATCATAAGCATAAATTATAAACAGGATCAAGGCGCAGCGGGTAGGAGCAGGCGGCGGGGACACCTCTGGGAGGGTGTGGGAGTGAGATGGGCCTCCCTTCCCACTCAGCCCCTCCTGCTTCTGGCCAAGTATTCTCTCCTGAGGTCCGGCCAGGGATACTGACCATGACTCCAGGCGGGCCTTTTCCTGCCAGGGTCCCGGGGCTGTCGCGACCACCTCTCACGGAGCCCCGCTATGCCTCACACAAACTATTAAGGTGCAATTATTGCGGAGACGGTCGTTCCAAATTGATCTTTCAGTTACTCCACAGCTGCAACCATGGAGACGGCCCCAGCTCAATTACATGCCTCTCTCTGTTCTTTAAAGATTGCAGCGGAGGAGAATCGGAGAAGAATGAGGCAGTGGTACCGGGCGCAGGAACGCCGATAGGCAGAGGCGACTGAGCCAGAGGTGCGGGATGGGGGGAGATAGAGAGCAGGGAATGTGGAGACCCCCAGAGATAGAGACAGAGACGGCGGAACTAACCACAATGGAGAAGCTCAGAGATACCCCGGGGGAGATGCAGACCCAGAGACAGAGAGAGACAACAGATCTGAGGTAGCTGGGAGAGGTACAGGCTCAGAGAGGGAGGCCAGGGAATGACAGAAAGCTGATGTAGACAGACAAAGGCAGAAAGAGTGGAAGCAAGAGGGCTGGACAGCAAGGATCAGAGGCCAAGGCAGAAACAAGGGACTAGAAACAGAACCCCCTCTAGTCCTCTACATCTTTTTACTTTTTCTTTTCTTTGGAGACAAGGTCCGGCTTTATCGTCCAGGCTGGAGTGCCCTGTTGTGATTTTGGCTCACTGCAGCCTCCACCTCTCTGGCTCAAGCCATCCTCCCTCAGCCTCCCAAGTAGCTGGGATTACAGGTGCGCACCACCACGCCCAGCTAATTCTTGTATTTTTAGTAGAGATGGGGTTTCACCATGTTGCCCAGGCTGGTCCCAAACTCCTGGGCTCAAGCGATTCTCCTGCCTCAGCCTCCCAAAGTGCTGGGATTACAGGCATGAACTGCTGTGCTCAGCTACCCCACTATATCTTACATTATGAGAGGACTACATAAAAGCAACAACAGACAGGTGGAGAGAAACAGAGAAAAACAGACCAACGAGTCACCCTACAACAGACTGATGAAGACTGTTTTCACTTATTCATTCATGCATTTGTTCATGCAGCAAACATTTGCAGAGTCTACCATAGTTGGTGCTGGGCACTGGGGACACCAAAGTGCTCACAGACCCCTCAATCCTGCCCTTACACGGAGCTTAGAGTTTAACAGGTGAGTCAGACAAGGATCAAATAGGCACTCAAGCAACATAAATTTTTTTTTTTTTTTTTTTTTTTGAGACAGAGTCTGGCTCTGTCACCTGGCTGGAGTGCAGTGGCATGATCTCGGCTCGCTGCAACCTCTGCCTCCTGGGTTCAAGCGATTCTCCTGCCTCAATCTCCCAAGTAGCTAGGACTACAGGCACGTGCCACCATGCCCAGCTGATTTTTGTATTTTTAGTAGAGATGGGGTTTCACCATGTTGGCCAGGATGATCTCGATCTCTTGACCTTGTGATCCACCCGCCTCGGCCTCCCAAAGTGGCCACCGCACCCAGCCAACATAAAATTTTCACTGGGGTTGGGCATGGTGGCTCACACCTGTAATCCCAGCACTTTGGGAGGCCGAGGCAGGAGGATCACTTGAGGTCAGAAGTTTGAGACCAGCCTGTGCAACATGGTGAGACCCCATATTTACAAAAAATAAAATAATTATCAGGACTAATTGGGTGGTCCACAAGCACACTGGTGGTGTGTACTTGTAGTCCCAGCTATTAGAGAGGCTGAGGCAGTAGGATCGCTTGACCTCAAGAGGTCAAGGCTGCAGGGAGCCATGATTGCGCCACTGCATTTCGGCCTGAGCAACGGAGGAGCTAAGGCTTGGTGGGGCGGCCTGGGGAGGTGGTCAGGAAGGCTGAGATCTGGAGGCTGAGGAGCACCTGGGTAGAGGCAGAGTGAACGCAAAAACATCATGCAAAGGCCACTTTCATTCGCTAACGGAAAGCAAAGGTTTGGATCCAAAGTTCTGGGAACACAGGCATGAGCCACCGCGCCCAGCCCTTGGAAATAAGTATTCTAGCAGGCCGGGCGCCGTGGCTCACACCTGTAATCTCAGCACTTTGGGAGACAGAGGCAGGAGAATCACTTGAGGTCAGAAGTTTGAGACCAGCCTGGCCAACGTGGTGGAATCCTGTTTCTACTAAAAATACAAAAATTAGCCAGGCATGGCGGCAGGCACCTGTAATCCCAGCTACTCTGGAGGTTGAGGCAGGAGAATCGCTTGAACCAGGGAGGCAGAGGTTGCAGTGAGCTGAGATCACACCACCACACTCCAGCCTGGGCGACAGAGTGAGACCCTGTCTCAAAAAAAAAAAAAAAGAAATATTCTAGCATGTGCTGAAACTCCTGGCCCAGTGGGTCTCTGGCGTGGAGGGGAGGGCGGCATATTGAGTTGGTTCATTATTCCCATAGGGCTGGAGGGACATGGCCTTGGCATCCCCCACTCCCTCCCCAAGCTGAATAGGGTCCCCTCTCTGGCCCTCATGCCCAGAACCCCTTCATCACTGCACGCACCCCACCTGCCAACCCAGAACTCCCAGGGGCAGGGACTGGGTTTACATGATGCCCATCACAGAGAGGGTGCTTTGGTGGAATCATGTCTCAGGGCCAGCGTGGCCCAGCCAGATGCCAGGCCTGGCTGCTGGTCTGGGCCTGGGCAGCAGGTGACAGAGGAGCTGGTGCTGGGAGCTTGATGACTCAAGAGACATGGCCCCAGTAGACATGGCTGTGGGCTGGTGCTGCACAAATGTTGGCGTTTAAATGGCCCTCCAAGAACATGAAGGTCCATGTATCCCAAACTTTAATGTGTATCAGAAAAATCTGGGGACTGTGCCTTATGTTATTTTACAGTTTATTTTATTTATTATTTTATTGAGACAAGGTTTTGCTCCGTTGCTTAGGCTGGAGTGCAGTGGTAGCACACTGCAGCCTGGAACGCCTGGGCTCAAGCAATCCTCTCACCTCAGCTTCCCAAGTGGCTGGGACTACAGGTATGTGTTACCATAACCAGCTAATTTTCTTTTTTCTTTTTAAATATTTTGGGGCTGGGCATGGTGGCTCATACCTGTAATCCCAGCGGGAGGATCACTTGAGTCAGGAGTTCGAGACCAGCCTGGCCAACATGGTGAAACCCCATCTCTACTAAAAATACAAAAAATTAACCGGGTTTGGTGGTGTACACCTGTAGTCCCAGCTACTTTGGAGGCTGAAGCAGGAGAATCGCATGAACCTGGGAGGTGGAGGTTGCAGTGAGCCGAGATCGTGCCACAGCACTCCAGCCTGGGTGACAGAGTGAAACTCTGTCTCACGATCTGCCCGCCTCGGCCTCCCAAAGTGCTGGGATTATAGGCAGGAGCCACTGCGTCCGGCCTCACGTAGAGTTTTTAGCAGCAATAAATTAGAGTCAGCATTTGTCAGTTGTTACTTTAGCATTTTATTTTCTTTTGTTGTCTTTTCTTTTCTTTTTGAGATAGGGTCGTACTCTGTTGCCCAGGCAGGAGTGCAGTGGTGTTATCACAGCTCACTGCAGCCTTGAACCCTGGGCTCAAGCAATCCTCCTGCGTCAGTCTCTCGAGTAGCTGGCACTATAGGCATGCACCACCATGCCTAGTGAATTTACTTATTTATTTATTTATTAGAGGTGGGGGGGTCTCACTATGCTGCCCAGGTTGGTCATCAATTCCTGGCTTCAAGTGATCCCCTAACCTTGGCCTCCCAAAGTGCTGTGATTACAGGCATGAGCCACCACTCCTAGCCTCAAGTTTTATTTTTAAAGAATCAATAGTAATGTATCAGATAAACTCATCATTCTGAGAAGACAGGGAAAGCTAGGGAGACAGGAAAAAGGAACGGCAGGTGTCCGGCCAGGACCCTTGAGGGCCACATGCTGCCTCCGCACACTCCTGGGCCGCTGTGGGTTTGGCCTGCTTTTGGGGTACTGCAGTGTGCTCCCCTTGAGGGCACTGGGTTCACCATCCTCACCTTTGGTCCTTTGTGGTCATATCTGGGGCAGCAAAGCTGCAGGTTCCCTCTGAAGTTGCCCCCAGGTCCAGAGAACAGTTACCTTGTTGGAGATGACAGGGCGGTCCATCTACCTGCTCCCAGTCCTCTTGGCATGTTTCCTTCAAGGAACCAAGCGAGGGGTGGGGAGAAGTGGTCCAGGATTGGGGGAAATAAAGTCATGCTTAGAGGAGGTCAGTGACCCAGCCATGAGCCCGAATGCCAGGGGAGCTGAAGTCTAGGTTCATACGGGCATTGCTTCCTGGTGGCCAGTTCTGCACTGGCCCGGGAGGAAGAGACCAGCTCATGCCTTAGGAGTTCCTTAGCTGATAGAGAGACAGGATGCCCAGGTACACACTCGCTTCTGCAAATGACCTGCATCCTGCATTCCCGTCTGTGAAATGGGATAGTCCGCCCCCCAGCCGGAAGGTCCTCAGTAAGGTTCAGTGAACAAGGGTGTGGATGGCAAAAGCTTTACCAGGCCTCGGTTCCTGTGACTGCAAGGCAGTGACGAGGAAGGCGTGAGAGGGGCCTCAGTTTCCATATCTGCATAATAGGGGGAACCTGGCCAGGGCTGGAAGAGGATGATAAGGGAGGGCCCACAGGAGAAGAACTGCAGCCTGTGAGGGGCAGAGGTTATTGGAGTCTGGTGATGTGGGATTCTTTGGCGTCTGGGGACCTGACAAAAGGAAAAACTTCTATCGATGGGAGGAGCCACTGGCAAGAATTTTTCTTTTCTCTTTTCTTTTCTGTCTCTCTCTCTCTCTCTCTTTTTTTTTCAGGGTCTTGCTCTGTTGCCCAGGCTCAAGCACAGCAGTCCAATCACAGCTCACTGTCACTGCAGCCTTGACTTCCCCAAGCTCAAGTCATCTTGTCACTTCAGCCTCCTAAATAGCTGGGACTACAGGCACGCACTACTACACCTGGCTAATTTTAAAATTTTTCTAGAGATGAGGACTCACTATGTTGCCCAGGCTGATGTTAAGCAATTCTCCCGCCTCGGCCTCCTAAAGTGCTGGGATTACAGGTGTGAGCCACTGTGCCTGTCCAAAATCTCATCTCATCTCCTCTCCTCTCCTCTCCTTTCCCCTCCCCTCCTCTCCCCTCCTCTCTGTTCCTCTCCCTCCCGTCCCCTCCCCTTCTCTCCCCTCCTCTCCCTTCCTCTCCCTCCCCTCCCCTCCCCTCTCCTCCCCTTCTCTCCCCCTTTCCCTTCCTCTCCCTCCTCTCCCCTCCCCTCTCCTCCCCTCCCCTCTCCTCTCCTTTCCTTTCCTCTCTTTCTTTCCTTCTTTTTTCTCCCCTTCCTCCCTCCCTTCCTTCCTTCTTTCTTTCTTTGACAAGCTCTCATTACGTTGCCTAGGCTGGTCTCAAACTCCTATGCTCAAATGATCCTCCCTCCTCGGTCTCCTAAAGTGCTGGGATTACAGGTATGAGCCACTGCGTCTGGCCAGAATCTCATCTCATCTCATCTCATCTCATCTCATCTCATCTCATCTCATCTCATCTCATCTCATCTCATCTCATCTCTCCTCTCCTCTCCTCTCCTCTCCTCTCCCCTCCCCTCCCCTCCCCTCTCCTCCCCTCCCCTCTCCCCTCCCCTCCCTTCTTCACTTCTCTTTCCCTTCCCTCTCCTTCCGTCCCTTCCCCTCCCCTTCCCTACCCTCTCTTCTTCCTTCCTTTCTTCCTTTTTCTGTTTCTTTTCTTTCTTTCTTCCTTTCTTTCTTTCCTTTCTTTCTTTCTCTTCTTTTTTTCTTTTCTTTCTCTCTCTCCTTCCTTCCTTCCTTCCTTCCTTCCTTCCTTCCTTCCTTCCTTCC
>NC_037670.1:8503202-8543771 GCF_003255815.1 Theropithecus gelada | reverse complement strand
TCCTTCCTTCCTTCCTTCCTTCCTTCCTTCCTTCCTTCCTTCCTTCCTTCCTTCCTTCCTTTCTTCCTCCCTCCCTCCCTCCCTCCCTCCTTCTCTTTTTCTCTTTCCCTCCCTCCCTCTTTTCTCTCTCTCCCTTAGAGACAGAGTGTCACTATGTTGCCTAGGCTGGTCTCAAACTCCTGGGCTCAAATGATCCTCCTGCCTTGGCCTCCCAAAGTGCTTAAGCCACTGCGCCCGGCTGTGTTTGTTACAGTGGGGTACAGTGACAGAACATTTTTCTACTGAACTCCTCTCTCAGTGAAGGGAGCCGTTGTTGTCCTTCTCAGGAGAAGGAACTGAAATCGACAACAATGTAAATGATTGTGACCTTGTCCTTAGGAAAAGCAATTCAAGCAAAAACTCTGAATCAGACTTAAGTTACTAGATGAAACCAACCAGTAAAACAATCAAGAACTATCCTTGATTGCTTACTATGCACCAGACACTGCACAAGACATTTTTTCCCCATTGTGTCATTTGACCGTCACAGCGATCTTACCAAGCCAGCTCTATCTTAGCTGCATGAGGAAGCTGAAGCCCAGAGTGGCCTGTTGACTTGGCCTAGTATGCACAGCACATGTGGGGCCAGATGTCATTCCCAGATGTGGCCGAGAGGGGGCTGGACGTGCCAGTGTTGTACCACACTCCCTCCTGGTCTCTGCCTGGGTGAGGCTGGGGTGGTGCTGGCTGTTTGGCTCTTAGGAAGCAGAGAGGTCTCCCAGAGGCTGCAGGGAGCACGCCCCTTGAATCACCCCTGTTCCGGATTCTACCTGCAGAGGGCAGTATTGAGCACACACTGATGCTTCCCTACCAAGCCTCAGTTCCTCCAAGCCCTGGGATGTAGGACTTGGGGTCAGGGAAACATTTGGCCTCAAAACCAACTGGGTCCACGGAGGGCGTGCCTTAGCCCTGACACCGCACAGGCTGGTGCAGACATCATGGGGGTACCACGAGGCAGTGTGCGGCAGCTCTATCCTTCCGCCCAGACCCAGCAGCTCACTCATAGGGTCGCATGTTTTTGTTTGTTTGTTTGTTTTGGGAGACGGAGTCTCGCTCTGTCACCCAGACTGGAGTGCAGTGGCACAATCATAGCTCATTGCAGTCTCCAACTCCTGGGCTCAAGCAATCCTCCTGCCTCAGCCTCCTGAGTAGCTGGGACTACAGGTGCACACTACCACGCCCAGCTAATTGTTTTGTATTTTAAGTAGAGATGGAGTTTCGCTATGTTGGCCAGGCTGGTCGCGAACTCCTGACCTCAGGTGATCCACCTGCCTCGGCCTCCCAAACTGTGGGATTACAGGCGTGAGCCACTGTGACCGGCCAAGGCTCTATGTCTTTAAGCCCCTGACTTTATCCCACTGTAACATAAGGCCAACAGTACCCACCTTGCAGGCTTACCGCAAGGCTTAGAGAACTAAAATGCCACAAACCCAGCACCTAGGAGATGCTTGACAAGCAGGGGCCAATCACAGGGGCAGTTATCTACCATGGGGGCCACACCGTGGTCCAATGAGAAACTGCAGGAGGAGGGAAGTGGAGTCTCACAAAGGAAAACTGACTTGCTCAAGGTCACACAGGTGATTAGACAAAGAGGCAGAGGCCAGGCGCGGTGGCTTACACCTGTAATCCCAGCACTTTGGGAGGCCGAGGTGGGCGGATCACAAGGTCAGGAGTTTGAGACCAGCCTGACCAACATGGTGAAACCCCATCTCTACTAAAGATTTTTTAAAAAATTAACCAGGCGTGGTGGTGTGCGCCTGTGATCCCAGCTACTTGGGAGGCTGAGGCAGGACAATCGTGAGGTGGAGGTTGCAGTGAGCCGAGATCGCGCCATTGCACTCCAGCTTGGGCAACAGGGTGAGGCTCCATCTCAGAAAAAAAAAAAAAAAAGGAAAAGAGAAAGAGGCAGGGTGGGAGACGACCCGGGTCTCAGGTCAGGGGGCCACGAAGGAGGGTGCCTTGAGATGTCCCAGGCCTCCTTGCAACAGGAGGGCGGCGTGGGATGGAGGGAGCATCGGTGACCTCACTCCCAACCCTGACACTGCCCAACACCGTCCTTGGGCATGAGGGCCCCTCTGTGCCCTGCCTTGTGCTGGGCACTGCAGATGTGGCCTGCCTGGGAGGACCTCTCAGTCTGATGGGCGTGTGGGTTTCCCAGAGGAGACCTGGTCAGCCAAAGTTAACCCTCACCAAATTCCTGGTGTGTGTCCAGGAGGGACCCCAGTGTAATTGTCTGACAGGTTGTTCCTGCCACTGCACAAGAAGAATTCACTGAGACCATGGTATTGCAGCAGAGAAATAGTTTTATGTTTTTTAATTTTTTTTAATTTTTGAGACAGAGTCTTACTCTGTCGTCCAGGCTGGAGTACAGTGGTGTGATCTTGGCTCACTGCAACCTCTGCCTCCTGGGTTCAAGTGATTCTTATGCCTCAGCCTCCTAAGTAGCTGGGATTACAGGTGCCTGCCACCACCCCCGGCTGATTTTTGTGTTCTTAGTAGAGACAGGGTTTCACCATGTTGGCCAGGCTGGTCTTGAATGCCTGACCTCAAGTGATCCACCCACCTCAGCCTCCCAAAGTGTTGGGATTAGAGGCGTGAGCCACTGCGTCTGGCCTAATTTTTGAAACAGAGTCTCACTCTGTCACCCAGGCTGGAGTGCAATGGCTCAATCTCGGCTCACTGCAACCTTCACCTCCTGGGTTCCAGTGATTCTCATGCATCAGCCTTCTGAGTAGCTGGGATTACAGGCATGCGCCACCACACCTGGCTAATTTTTGTATTTTTAGTGACTGGATTTTGCTGTGTTGGCCACGCTGGCCTTGAACTCCTGACCTCAAGCGATCCACCCACCCTGGCTTCCCAAAGTGCTGGGATTACAGGCATGAGCCATTGAGCCCAGCCAAGAACATCTTATTAATGCAGAGCTAGCCAAGCAGTAGGACTGGAGTTATTAATCAAATTAATCTCCACAAGAACTCAGAGGCTAGGGTTTTTATGGATAATTTGGTGGGCAAGGGCTCAGAGAATGGGTACTGCTGATTGGTTGGGGATGAAATCACAGGGGTGTGGCAAACGGTCCTTATGCACTGAGTCAGTCTCTGAGTGGGGGCCACAGGATGGGCTGAGTCATGAGTCACACAGGTCCAGGTGAGTCAGTCGGTTGCCAGAATGCGAAAGTCTGAAAAACTCCAAAGACCAATCTCAGTTTCCACAATAGAGATGCTATCTATAGGAGGAAGTGGGGAACTCAGAAATCTTGTGATCTCTGGCCACATGACTCCTGAGCCGTCAGATTATAAAAACGATGCGTAGGTTTTAGCAGCACGCAGGCCCCTCCCATAATCCTAATCTCATGGCCTTTAGTTAGTTTTACAAAGGGGGCTTTGGTCTCGAGTAAAGAGCAGGTTAGGTTTAAGGAGTAACTATTATCATCTTTGCTTCAAAGTTGAACTATAAACTAAATTCCTCCCCTGGTTAGCTTGGCCTATGCTCCGGAATGAGTGAGGACAGCCAGCCCCTGAGGCTGGAAGCAAGATGGAGTCAGCCACGCTAAACTTCTTTCACTGTCATAATCTTTGCAAAGGCAGTTTGGCCAGGAGGCTGTGGGGAGACCTTGTGGGTTTTGCCAGGACCTGGGAGATTCTCGATCTATGTTTGGCTGTCCTTCTAAGCCAGAAGCTCCCTGGGGTTGGGGCCTGCCTGGGGTGAGTCCCTCCCTCCCTGCCATGCCCAGCCTAGCCAAGGCCTAGTTCAGGGCTCAGGGCACCACGTGGGGGAAGAACTGTGTTCCTTGTGCTGAATTAGGATTTATGGCTTTGGGGCCGGATGGGAGGTGTGCGCTCTGATTCAGTAGCAGCGCTGCTGTGGTGTGTGTGTCGTTGGTGAGAGCGGGGCGGGCGGGGGACGGGGCGGGGGGGCGGTGGACAGGGGTAAGAGCCTCTCAGAGGAAGGTCCCATCAGACAAGATGGGACCAAGAGTCCAGTTGGCTCTGCTGCGACTTTCGGCATGTCACTGCCTTCCTGCACATCTCAGGGGCGGGAGGGGGACAAAGGCTGTAAGAGGTACCTGGCCCAAGCCTTAGGACTAGAACCCGGGCCAGGCGGGAGTGACCGGCCAGGACACTCAGGGCCTCCGCACGTTCCAGCTGGGTGACCTTGACTCTCCAGCCCCAGCCCCCTGCGCCCCGCTGCTCTCCCAGTGGTGGTGGGGGGCGGTGGGGGTAGGCGGGGGCGCGCCCAGGCTTTTCTAATCCGGGGCTGGGGGGGGGACCGAGGGCGCCACCGCCCCTCCCCGCAGGTCCGGGGCCGAGGGGTGCGGCGCGCTCTCCCCACCGCGGTGCCCAGATCCCCGGGACGCAGGGGCGCGGGGTAGCAAGGGGGGGACGCAGGGGCGCGGGACGCGGGGCGGGCTAATCCCGTATGTAAATGGCAGCCAATGGAGGGTGGTGTTGCGCGGGGCTGGGATTAGGGCCGGGGCGAATGGCTGGCAATCTTACTGGGATTACAGAACAAAGAGCCTCCCCGCGCTCCCGCTCTCCGCTCCGCTCCCCGCGCCGCCCCGCCCTCCGCCGCAGCCCGCGCCGGGGGTGGGGGCCGCCGAGCGCCAGCCCCCCGGCCGGCCGATCCCCCCCCCGCGCCCCCTCCCCGCGCCTCCCTCCCCGCCCTCGCCGCGCCGCCGTCCTCGCCTCCCTCTGCCTCTCCTTCCCCCATTCTCCCGGATTAATTAAGGAGGCAGCGGCAGGAGGCTGAGTCCTGGCCGCGGGCCGGGGCCGGGGCGCCGCTGGCAGGAGCGCTTGGGGATCCTCCAAGGTAGGAGAAACTTTTGCGGGGGGCGGGCGCCGAGGCCCTTCTCCCCTTCCCCCTCACCCCCGCCCCCGATCCCCTCCGCCTCCTCCGGGGGGGGCCCCGCCCCTCCCCCTCTCAAGGTGTTACAGGAGCTGGGGCCGGCTTTTGGGTGCCCGGGGAGGCACGTGACTGGGATTATAATTCGGGCCCGGGGGAGGGGAGGGACGGCCGCCCCCCACCTGCCCGGGAGGGGCCAGGAGCTGGGAGCTGTCACCCCCTCCCTCCTTGCCACCGGCCCTTCTGGAGGTGGGGGGCGTCCCGGGCCGGCGCCCGCAGGCTGCTGCAGTTGGCGAATGAGGTCAGTCGCGCTGCCCGCGGTGGCGGGCGCCGGGGTGGGAGCAGAGGGGGCTGGGAAGGCCGCGGTCCCCGCCTTTCACCCCCCTCCACCTTTTCCCGGGCTGGGCCAGCCCCTGGCCCGCGCCCCCAACTCCCAGGCGGAGTCCAGCCCAGCCAGGATTGCCCCAGCAGGGTGGTTCCTGTTGTGGACCCCCCCTCGCCGCCCCGGGGAGGGAGCTGGCCTGTGTGGTGGTGGCCGCTGAACCCCGGGTGGAGGGGACTCAGAAGGTGGCAGTGGGGGGGAGCACAAAGGGTTCAGAGGAGTAAGTTGGGGGTACTTGGTCTGTGGGTGGTCTCTGAGTTCCTGCAGATGGGTGGAGAGGACAGAGGAGGGGCCACAGGGTGCTGAACACCCACCCGCCCCAACCTAAGTACCCTGGGCATGATGGGCTTGACACCTCTCCTGGGCTCTGCACCCCTGGCCAGCAGCCAGAGAGTGAGACCCTGCCCCGCCTGGCGTGGGCCCAGGGAAGGGGGACGCTGTGCCGCTGAGAGAGTTCCACCCTCCTGGCAGTGCTGGAGGGGGATGGAGCTCTGGCGTCTGGCCTAGTGACCCTGCCTCCCAGGACCAAGGTCCTGCGGTGGGAGTCTCCTGTGTCCCCATCCCAGCTGAAGCGAGGGTGCTGGGACATAGAGGTCTGGCTGCAGGGCCCGTGGGGGAGTACTGGCTCTTGGATGGGGAATGTGCCAAGGGGTACCCCGGGGATGGCCCTGGGCCTGGCGGGTGGGAGTGGAGGGCAGGCCCCCACAGTTTTTGGAGGAGTGGGCATTTGCAAGGGTTTCTCTTAGAAGAGGAGAGGGGTGTCTAGAAGCTACCCTGGCCTGCCGCTGCTATGGTCGGCCTCTGTGTGTCTGGCTGCCCCGTGGCCAGGACTGTTGACTCCTTGGCACTGGCCTGGGGCCTTGGGGCTTGGAAGGTGCCCCAAGCAGCTCATTTATTTCAGCAGTGTCATTCCAGAGGGGAAAGGCACCAGCATCGATTATTTATTCTAAGCAGGAGGAGGTGGCTGGAGGCTGGTGGCTGCTGGCAGGGAGGGGTTAGGTATAAGGTAGTTAGGTGGCCATCATGAACCGCCCTATTTGGGGCCCAGGAGGGTGTGAGATAGACTCTGACCTCTTCTGAGCAGGCACCTGCGGACCAAGGGACAGGCTTGGCCCCAAGGTGACAGGGTATCGGAACCCCCATCCTGCCTCTGGGGTGTGGGAGGCTCAAGTCCACACCTCATTCTTCCACAGCCTGCTCTGAGGTGACCTAGAAATCAGCAGTTCTGACTCAGAGGGTCCCACAGGACCCCACAGAGGAAACTAGGAAGGAAGGGTTGAAACTCCGCAGCCGCTCAGAGCCTGCACTCTTAAAATGTTCGAGAACTTAGGGCCGATGGTTGTAAAACTGGGTCTTGAAGACAGCTTTGTAGGGGACACGCTAAACCTACTTAAAAGGACTGTTCTCTCGATGCTGGGAGAAGGGTCATTTATTTGCAATATGCTAATCACAAATAATTTTTATCTGTTCGTTGAAGGCAGCCTCCCGGGAGCCCGGCTAGCCTTCTGATGAGGTGGTAGTCGTCAGCGCTTGGTGTTTGGCAATAGTCTGAGTGGCAGCTGTAATCTAGGGGTCTTGGAGGTAGCTGTTTCTGCAGCCTGCTTGACTCCAGAGGCCAGGCCATCCACAGTTTGGTGACAGCTTGCTTGTTGGACCTGGGGTCTTGTGGATGGTGGGTGATGGCTTGGGACATTCACGTCCTAAGCATGACCTTGGAACCACAGACCGCAGCTCCCAGATGATTCTCATTCGGGGTCCAGTCTCTCTTTGACCACTCACTGCTTCCTCAGCCCATTCATGAATTCTGTAGTCTGGCCGGACACAGTGGCTCACGCCTGTAATCCCAGCACTTTGGGAGGCTGAAGTGGGTGGATCACGAAGTCAGGAGTTTGAGACCAGCCTGGCCAACATGGTGAAACCCCATCTCTACTAAAAATACAAAAAATTAGCTGGGCATGGTGGCAGGCACCTGTAATCCCAGCTGCTCGGGACCCCAAGACCACGCAACTGCACTCCAGCCTGGGCAACAGAGCAAGACTCCATCTCAAAAAAAAAAAAAAAAAAGAAAGAAAGAAAGAAAGAAAAAATCCTGTAGTCTTGCCGTTTTCCTGAATAACCTGGCTTCCTCCTACCCTGGCCTCTGCACACACACTGTTCCTCTTCTCTTGAAGGTTCTTCTTGCCCTTTCCCCTGAGGAGGCTGGGGGGCTTCCTTTAATGGCCCTGCCTGGCTAGGGTAGGGGATCAGGATTGTCGAATTTGCCTCTTTTCCTCTCCTCCTTCAGGACTTGGCTTGGCTGTGGTGTCTTTGGGCTGAAGACTTCCTCATCCTCAGGGCTGGCCATGGTACCACCTGTGTATCCCCATGACATCCTTTCTTTTTTTTTTTTTTTTTTTTTGAGACAGAGTCTTGCTCTGTGCCCAGGCTGGGGTGCAGTAGTGTGATCACAGCTCACTACAGCCTTGAACTCCTGAATTCAAGCCACCCTCCTGCCCCAGCCTCCCAAATAGGTGGGATCACAGACAAGCGCCACCACACCTCGCTAATTTTTTACTGTTTATAGAGGTGGGGTCTTGCTATGTTGCCCAGGCTGGTTTCGAACTCCTGGGCGTGAGCAGCCCTCCCACCTCGGCCTCTCAAAGTGCTGGAATGACAGGAGTGAACCACCACACCCAGCCAACATCCTTTCCTTCCTTTGTCCCAACATTGATCTTACTCAGATGTTTACATTTCTCTCCCCGGTTGCACTAGGGACAGGTAGGGATGGAGGCTTCTCCTTAAATACTTGTTAAATGGCTACATGTTTGAATGAATGAATGAAATCCTGCTCTTGAGCCTTGACCTAAATGGCTGAGCAGACTGTCCTACTTTTCTTAAATGCTCATGTCTGGGGCAAGTTCCCCACTCGGGTAGGAGTCCCAGGGTCTCTCCCTGAACTTCCTGGGGCCCCCTGTCTCCCCACAACCCCAGCCTGTGTCTTCTCTCACGGGCTTTGCTCCCCAGTGTCATCCTCTCTGTATCTCTCAGTTCTCTGACTCTCGCCGTTTGTAAGTATCTCTCTCTCAGATGTGTGGCAGCCAGGGCCACAGTCAGGTTCCTTGGGACAAGCCAGGGGTGTACGCCCAGCTCCATGGGGCCTGCAGAGGCTTCAGGAGACACCTGTGGAACAAGACCGGCAGGACCAATTTACAAACAGGAGCAGAGCAGGACCCAGGGCTTGGGATCCATGCTGAGTTAAATTTTTTTTTTTTTTTTGAGAGGGAGTCTCGCTCTGTCGCCCAGGCTGGTGTGCAGTGGCGCCATCTCGGCTCACTGCAACCTCTGCCTCCCGGGTTCAGGCGATTCTCCTGCCTCAAGTAGCTGGGATTACAAGCATGTTCCACCACACCTGGCTAATTTTTGTAGTTTTAGTAGAGATGGGGTTTCATCATGTTGGCCAGGCTGGTCTAGAACTCTTGACCTCAAGTGATCTGCCTGCCTCTGCCCCGCAAAGTACTGGAATTGCAGGCATGAGCCACCGCGCCCGGCCGTGAGTTCAGTTTTGATTGAGGGGCTTCCAGGAGAGTGTGGGGCCGCTAGGACAGGGACGCTTAGTGCGACTGGAAGGGAATTCCCTGAAGGGACTCATAGCAGAGGTGGAGTGGTGGGAAGGATGGTTTTCTGGGGGAGAAGGGGACGCATGAAGCTGGCCAGAAGACAGTGCGTTGTGACAGGTGATTGCTGGGAGGGGGTAACAGCCTCCAAGGTGTAGGTATTAGGAGCTCCAGCTAGGGCAGGAGGGGCCTGGCCTCTCGGAATCCCCTCAGCCTCATCTCATAGAAACGTGCTTTCTGCCCAGGCTCCATACTCCGGAAGGGAGGCGGGACCCTGTCACTTTCTTGGCCTACTTTGGAAGTTTTCAGCCAGGTATCTCCAGGTGTGGCAAAGGGGCTTTGGCCTGTAGGGCGTCTTGTAATGTGGGTGTTGGAGGCAGAAAGCTTTTCAGGAGAGCCCCCTGGTCCATCACCACCTTTGTTTTGTTTTGTTTTGTTTTGAGATGGAGTCTTGCTGTGTTGCCCAGGCTGGAGTGCAGTGGCACGATCCCGGCTCACTGCAACTTCCATCTCCCGGGTTCAAGTGATTCTCGTGCCTCAGCCTCCCGAGTAGCTGGAATTACAAATATGCACCACCACACCCGGCTAATTTTTGTGTTTTTAGTAGAGATAGGGTTTCACCATGTTGGCCAGGCTGGTCTTGAACTCCTTACCTCAAGTGATTGGCCCTCCTTGGCCTCCCAAAGTGCTGGGATTACAGGCGTGAGCCCCCAGGCCCGGCCTCATTCATTACTTCTTCACCCACCCTATTTTGGTAGCTCTCTCTCCCTTCATCCTGCAGAACTGATCCATTCTCGGTCCCATTGCCTTCTCTCTGGGCCAATCTGTACCTGGGTTTGTGGCTTCATGAGTATGGAGGGTTGTGCAGAATGGGGCCAGGGCTGTAGGAACCTGGGTTCCTGCCCCGGAAATTTGCCCATTTAAGATAAGTTAGGGCCGGGTGCGGTGGCTCATGCCTGTAATCCCAGCACTTTGGGAGGCGGAGGCGGGTGGATCACCTGAGGTCAGGAGTTTGAGACTAGCCTGGCCAGCATGGTGAAACCCCATCTCTACTAAAAATACAAAAATTAGCCAGGCGTAGTGGCAGGCGCCTGTAATCCCAACTGCTCAGGAGGCTGAGGCAGGAGAGTTGCTTGAACCTAAGAGGTGAAGGTTGCAGTGAGCCAAGATCATACCATTGCACTCCAGCCTGGGCAACAAGAGCGAAACTCCGTCTCAAAAAAAAAAAAAAAAAAAAGATAAGATAGGTATCCTGAATAAGACAGGTGAAATGGGTGAGGATGTACTTTATCTTACACGGTCTTAGGGAGTGTCTCAGGCGGTGAACAGAACTCTCATTTCAAACACCCTTGCCTCTGGCCCCTGAGCTGGGGCCTGGCTGACCCGGAGCTATTTGTGTGCCCACCTGTCGCCCTCCTTCAGGACCACCTGCTTCGGGTTGCCAGAGTTAGCAAATAAAAATAACGATGCCCAGCTAAAATTGGATTTCAGACAAGCAAGGACTAATGCAGTATTTGGGATGAACTTCTAGCTAAAAGTTACCCGTTGTTGATCTGTAGTTCAGACTGAACTGGGGGTCTTGCATTTTATCTGTCAACCCTACTGCTGCGCCTCTGGGGTGGTGAGACGGATGGGGGTTGGGGAGGGGCCAGAGGTGTGTGTGGCTGACGCTGGAGTTGGGGTCAGGGCTCAATGGAGGCCCCGGGGATGATCTGGAGCGAGTTTGAATCCAGTGGAGCTGATTCACTGAATCATGGCCCTTTTTTTTTTTTTTTTTAATTTGTATTGAAATGAGGTCTCACTCTGTCACCCAGGCTGGAATGCAGTGGCGCAATCTCGGCTCACTGCAGCTTCTCCCTCCCCGGCTCAAGCGATCCTTCTGGCTCAGTCTCCCAAGTAGCTGGGACCACAGGCACACACCACCATGCCCGGCTAATGTTTCGTATTTTTGGTGGAGACAGGATTTTGCCATGTTGCCCAGTTCCTGAGTTCAAGTGATCCCAAAGTGCTTTAATTACAGAAGTGAGCCGCTGTACCCGGCCAGCACGGTCCTTTTTCATTTTTATTTTATTCTATTTTTTAAGACAGTGTCTCACTCTGTTTCTCAAGCTGGAGTGCAGTGGCGTGATCCTACCTTACTGCAACCTCCAACTCCTGGGCTCAGTGTGATCCTCCCACCTCAGCCTCTGCAGGTGTGCTGGACCACCACACCTAGCTAATTAAAAAAATTTTTTTTTTTTTTTAGAGATGGGGTCTTGCTGTGTTGCCCAGGCTGGTCTTAAGCTCCTGGCCTCAAGCAATCCTCCCATCTCAGCTTCCCAAAGTGCTGGGATTACAGGCAGTGTCCTGCTAATGTCTTTGGTCAGGCCTTCTCCAGCCTGCGGCTGGAGGGTCTAGATCTCCTCCTGGCCTGGGTAGTATGGAGGGTGTAGTCTAGGTGGCCTGAGGGGTGCCCAGGGAGCCCCAGTTTTGGGAAGTCCTTATCTTCAGGGATTTCTGGCCAATGTGGTCCATACGGTGTATTTAGAGATGCTGGGAGGAGGGGGTGGGAAATTGCTGGAAACACCCTATTAGACACCAGGTAAGATTTTCATGTAGGATTGGCAAGGCCTGAGTGCTGGGAAAATATCTGCAATGCTTCCCTTTCAAGGCTGGGAGACCCCGCCGGCGGGGACGGTTGTGGACTTGAGGGACTGACCCCACAGCATAGAGGCTGCTGGGAATTCCTGCACCTTTGCCATGCTGCCACCCGAGGCAGGTTCCCAGCACCTGTGCTGCAGCCTCTGGAGTGGGGGGCATGGGGGGGAAGTAAGGGGCCGGGGTCATGGGGTCCATGTCCACCTTCCACCCGCCTGGGTAGTTTGCTTGGATGTAAAAGGGAGATGGCTCTCCCCAACCTGCCTGGGTCCCAGGGTGGTGCTGTAGTCCAAGAGACTTGGCGTGGCCCCGTGGGGATGCTACGGTGTGGGTAGGTGGGCCCCCTGGGGGCAGGTCTGTGGTGGAGACAGGGCAGAGCAGGAGGGCCTGGTTTGAGGGCTTGGGGTCCTGGGCGCTTGAGGATGCAGAAGAGGCTGCATGGTTGGGGAGGGCAGGTAAGTGGGGAGCAGCTTAGCCCTTTCCCCTCCTGTTCCCCGTGGCAGAGGGGAGACCCTCCAGGCTGCCTGCCTCTTAGATGGTTGGCCGAGGATAGGCCTCTTTGCTGGCTGGGGTCTAGCAGGGCCTCAAGGTGCATTTTCTGGCTACTGGCAGAACCACCATTAAAGCAAGTCTGTATCTTTTCGTCCGTCCGTCTGTTGTTCCACCAGCCAGTGAGAACCTTGCAGGGGTGTCAGGCCTGAGGGGGTCTCATTAGGTCCTGGTCCCTACCCCCGGCTGGCGCATGAGAAGGGCCCACTTTATATTTTATTTTATTTATTTATTTATTTATTTATTTTTGAGACGGAGTCTTGCTCTGTCGCCCAGGCTGGAGTGCAATGGCCGGATCTCAGCTCACTACAAGCTCTGCCTCCCGGGTTTACGCCATTCTCCTGCCTGAGCCTCCCGAGTAGCTGGGACTACAGGCGCTTGCCACCTCGCCCGGCTAGTTTTTTGTATTTTTTAGTAGAGAGGGGGTTTCACCGTGTTAGCCAGGATGGTCTCGATCTCCTGACCTCGTGATCCGCCCGTCTCGGCCTCCCAAAGTGCTGGGATTACAGGCTTGAGCCACCGCGCCTGGCATATTTTATTTTATTTATTTATTTGAGATGGAGTCTCATTCTGTCACCAGGCTAGAATGCAGTGGTATGATCTCAGCCCGCTGCAACCTCTGCCTCCCAGGTTCAAGCAATTCCCTTGCCTCAGTCTCCTGAGTAGCTGGGATTATGGGTGCATGCCACTTCACCCAGCTAATTTTTGTATTTTTAGTAAAGATGGGGTTTTGCCATCTTAACCAGGCTGGTTTCGAACTCCTGATCTCAAGTGGTCCGCCCACCTCGGCCTCCCAAAGTGCTGGGATTATAGGCGTGAGCCACCATGTCCAAGCCCCATTTTATATTTTATTATAAATATTGTTGAGGAGTGAGGGCTATGCTGTACCAGGAACTTGCCTGGCTCACACCCTCATGTCGTCCAACCCCCATCAAGACATAGAACAGCACTTTGGGAGGCTGAGGTAAAAGGATGGATTGAGGCCAGGAGTTTGAGACTAGCCTAAACAACATAGCGAACCCCCTGTCTCTACAAGAAGTACAAAAATTAGCCAGGCGAGGTGGCTCATGCCTGTAGCCCCAGCTACTCAGGAGGCTGAGGTGGGAGGATCGCTTGAAGCCAGGAGTTTGAGACCAGCCTGGGCAACATAGCAAGACCCCATCTCTTAAAAAAAAAAAAAAATTAACCGGGTGTGGTGATGTGTGCCTGTAGTACCAGCTACTTGGGAGGCTAAGGCAGGAGGATTGCTTGACCCCAGGAGTTAGAACAATCCTGTAACCCCTAAAAGTTTTTGAAGCCTGTTTGTTTATCCTTGTCTCTTGTCCCAACCCAGCAGCCACTGATCTGTCTTCTGTATATGGTTTTCCATTTGTAGAATGTCACCTAAATGGAATCCTATAGTCCACAGCCTCTGAATCTGGCTTCACGCAGCACAATGCATTTATGTGCATTGCTGGGTGCATGGGTAGCTGGTCCCTTCTGGTTCCTGAGTAGTGTTCCATGGTGTGGATATGCTACATACCTCTAGCCACTCTCCTCTCTAGGGAAATCTAGCAAACTGGCTTGGCTGGCCCTGCATCAGCCCGGGACCCCCCAGAAGAAGGTGGTTCCTCTGTCTCATTTTCACAAAGGCACCATCTGGCTGGCAGGGGGCCTGTGGCCTGCACCCCATCATTCCCCCCTCCCCCCACACATCGAGAGCTGACCCCAAGCCGGGGGAGCTGCTCATCTCCGTCCTCAGAGCTGGAATTTCATCTTCTGTTTCTGGTGACTCATACCGTGAGCCCCGCGATGAAATTACACCTGCCTGCCGCTGCCCTCGGGGCCTCTGGCCCCATGTGATCCTCCCTCCCGCCGCCATCCAGGTGGGCTCTGGAGTAATTGAGGCTACGGGGCCAGGACAGCTGGAGGTGGAGGGTGGTGCCAGGGAGGGGAGTTGGCTGTGCCCTGGGGCATCTTGCCCATGATCTTATGTACCCCCACCCTCTGGGAGTCTGGGGGTTCCTGGTGGTGAGTCTCTGGTCTTCACTCCTGCAGCTGTTTTGCTGGGGGTAGAAATTCCATGTTTGCATGAAATAAGAGCAGGACTTCTGGGGGTAGGGAAGGAGGGTGGTGAAGCCGCTGTTGCAGGCAGGAGCATGAGTTAGGATCAAACGAAACACGGCTGGCTGAGTGATGTCACATCTCTGGGCTTTGGTTTGTTCATCTTTTATTATTATTATTTTGAGACAGGGTCTCGTTCTGTCACCCAGGCTGGAGTGCAGTGGCGCAATCATAGCTTGCTGCAGTCTTGAACTCCTAGGCTCAAGTGATTCGCCCACCTCAGCCTCCTAAGTAGCTGGGTTTGCAGGCACGTGCCACTGCACCCAGCTGATTTTTTTATTTTGTAGAGATGGGGATCTTGCCATGTCGCTCAGGCTGGTCTCGAACTCCTGTGTTCAAGTGATCCCCCCACCTCAGCTTCCCAAATGCTGGGATTAGAGAGGTGAGCCACTGCGCCTGGCCTGTTTATCTTTAAATGGGAGAACAGAACACTAGGTTTGCAGGGCTGTGAGACTCAGCTGAGGGTAATGTGAGCCTGTGGATTACCACAGAGCCCTGGAGAGCCCCTGGGGCCGCCAAGGAGCAGGAGGTGGGGACATGTGAGGCTCAAACCTCCTATGCCCCTTTGGGCCGGAGTAGGACTACTTTTTTTTTTTTTTTTTTTTTTGAGACAGTCTCACTCTGTCACCCAGGCTGGAGTGCAGTGGCGCCATCTCGGCTGACTGCAACCTCCGCCTCCTGGGTTCAAGTGATTCTCCTGCCTCAGTTTCTCCAGTAGCTGGGATCACAGGTGCGTGCCACCACACCCGACTAATGTTTGTATTTTTAGTAGAGGTGGAGTTTCACCATGTTGTCCAGGCTGGTCTCGAACCCCTGACCTCAAATGATCCACCCACCTTGGCCTCCCAGAGTGCTGGGATTACAGGTGTGAGCCACCGCACCCTGCCCTAGGACTACTTTTACTGGAGTTAACTGTTAGAGCTCTAAATACAGTTCTGGTCGCTAAATGTTTGGAACCCATTGCTACCTGAGGTTGGCCCTGTGTGAACAGTGGCTGTTCTGGTGAACCCCTGTGTGGCCAGTGCCTAGATTATGGTGGTTCATGGACTCCAGCTTGTCACTGCCTCAGTTTGACCCTCTAGAAAATGGAACCACAGCAAGTACCTCCCCAGGGTTGCCAGGTGGGCGTGAATGAAGCAGGGGACCCCAGCAAGAGTTTGTCAGTTTCCCATTGGCAAATCCATGAGTTTCCCAGGGCTCTCAGCTTCCTAAGGAGACGGAGGTTCCTGGGTGATCACATGTCTTGCGTGGCTGTCTTGAGAGATTTGGGTTTTTTTTCTTTTTTACTGTGTTGTTTTTGTTGTTATTTGTTTGTTTCTGAGACAGAGTCTCCCTCTGTCACCCAGGCTGGAGTGCAGTGGTGTGATCACGGTTCACTGCAGCCCCCTGCCTCCCGGGTTCAGGCAATTCTTCTGCCTCAGCCTCCCGAATAGCTGGGATTATAGGCACCTGCCACCATGCCCGGCTAATTTTTGTGTTTTTGGTAGAGACGGGGTTTCGCTGTTGTTGGCCAGGCTGGTCTCAAACTCCTGACCTCGAGTGATTTACCTGCCTCGGCCTTCCAAAGTGCTGGGATTACAGACGTGAGCACGAGCCACTGTGCCCAGCTGGTTTTTACTTTGTTATTTAATTTGCTATTTGTGAAATCATTGTAGCCCCTCTCAGATGAAGGTTGCCCCAAGCACCTTCCCCCGTACCCGACCCTTGCCTCCCACCCCTACCGAGTCCCCGGAAGTCCTCAAAGGCTGGACCCTGGGGCCAGCACGCGATGGGAAGCCTGGAAAGAGGTTAGCCCTATGCAGGAAGGAAGGCCCTTGGGTGCTCCTGGGTGGCTCCCTGCAGCAGACAAGACCCCCCGCCCACCCACCTGGCTCCAGGGTGGTCCTGGCAGCTCCAAGGGGTCTTGTGATTCTCTCAGTCTGATGTGTCTCTCATGTTTATCCAGGAGCTGGTTTTTCAGGCATGGCTGCTTCTTGCAGTGAGGCCAGGTGGGGAGAGGAAGGGCTTTGGGGAAAGAGGTGGTTACCCCTGCTCCCAGTGCACACCCTGGCTCCCAGCTGTGGGTGCAGCCCTCTGGGCAGGTGGGCAAACCACATCCTCCCTCTTTGATCCTGGTCCACCCACCCACCTGCCCCGGGCTAGCAGCTCCCTGAGATATTCTCTTCTCAGCATATCCAAAGGAGAGGGCCAGGGCTCCCTCACTTCACAGCAGGGTGCAGTGGAACCATCAGGGTCTTTGAAGCCAGACACACCTAGGTTCAAATCCCAGCCTGACTGCTGAGCTGCTGTGTGACCACAGGCAAGTGACTGTACCTCTCTGAGCCTCATCTGAACAAACAAGGATAGTTTTCTTATATAGTATTGCCAGGTTCTTGGGAAAATCAGTGTATTCAGTTGCGGGGAGCTAGCTGCCATCTCAGTGAAGAACACTTTTTCAGCTTGTCCCATGATGACCCCAGAAGCTGGCCCCATGGGAGCCCCACTTCCCCAGACAGCGAACCTTGGACCCCTTCATTCTAAGATCCGTTCTTATCTTCTGCCTGTCTGGGACACACCCCTCTGTCCCTGGGGTGTGGGGTGTGGCATGCCTCCATTTATTTATTTATTTTTTAAGACAGAGTCTTGCTCTGTCTCCCAGGCTGGAGTGCAGTGGCAGGATCTCGGCTCACTGCAACCTCCACCTCCTGGGTTCAAATGAGTCTCCTGCCTCAGCCTCCCAAGTAACTGGAATCACAGGCGCCTGCCACCATGCCTGGCTAGGTTTTTGTGTTTTTAGTAGAGACATGGTTTCACCATGTTGCCCAGGCTGGTCTTGAACTCCTGGCCTCAAGTGATCCACCTGCTTTGGCCTCCCAAGGTGCTGCGATTACAGGCGTGAGCCACCGCGCCCGGCCAGCATGCCTCGGTTTCTGCTTCTGCAAACTGGGAAAACCTCAAAAGGTAGAACTGGTTGGTTCTACCCTCAGCCTGCTGACCCCTTAGCCCCTCAAGGTCACGGTCAACCATCCCACTTGTTAGAGGCCAGGCCCTGTTCTGGGCTGGGGGATACCTGTGGCTGCTTAGGGGATGGGAGACAATGCCACTCCCAGGTGTTGTTGGCAACCTGCAGGAGAAGTGGCTTTCTGCACAGCCCTGGAGGACGGAGATTCGGACAGAAGTGTAGGGCCAGAGACAGGACGTGATGGTGGGGCTGCTGTATTGACTCCAGGTGAAGATCTGTATCTGTATCTGAGCCAGGGGTTCCCGTGGCTCCTGGAAAAGCTGCAGACTGGGCATGGCCAGGCCCTGCCTATGTCTGTCTGTGCCAGCCACGATGAGCCTCATCGTTTCTAAAACGTACTGTGCTCTGTCTCGCTTCCTGGAACACTGCTGCCTCTCCCCTAGAGCGTGTGTAATGCTCCCTGGCTGTGTCCCTGGGCTGATTTCTCGTTGCAGGTCTCAGCTGGGATGTCACTTCTCTCTGCAGAGCTTCCCTGACCTCATCTCCCCCTCCAGGTCACGTTAGGTGCCTCTTGCCTGTGTCCCCAGCCACAGCCCGCATCACAAACAAGATTCTTATTGCCCTTGTGCTTGTCTGTCACCTTCACAGACAGAGTGTGACTTCCAGTGGGTCAGGGCCCCATCATTGTGTTGTTCTCCACATCCCTGCCCTTCTTGGCACCCTGCTTGGTGCGGAGTGGGCATCCTGTGCAACCTTGTCAAGTGAATTAGAAGCAAGCTCGGGGTGGGAGCCCATGAAGGGTGGGGACCTCCTCCACCCTTTTTTTTTTTTTTTTTGGAGACAGGGTCTCACTCCATTGCTCAGGCTGGAGTGCAGTGGCACGATCTTGGCTCACTGCAACCTCTGCCTCCGGGGTTAAAGCAATTCTGCCTTAGCCTCCCCAGTAGCTGGGACTTCAGGCACCTGCCAACACACCCGGCTAGTTTTTGTATTTTTAGTAGAGATGGGGTTTCACCATGTTGGCCAGACTGGTCTCGAACTCCTGACCTCAAGTGATCCACCCGCCTCAGCCTCCCAAAGTGTTAGGATTACAGGGGTGAGCCCCCGTGCCCGGCCCCCCTCCATCCTTCAATCCCAGCTCTCATTGGCGCTCCTCTACCCACACCAGGAGTTGCTTCTGCTGGCCTGGCTGTGGCGTTCAGAGGCATCTGGGGGGCAGTGGCGATGACAGTGCGGGGGGGGCACCTTGTCTCTCTGAGCCGGGTGCAGCCCAGTTTGGGGCGTTTCCCTCCAGGAAAGACAGCTGATGTGTACAGACAGCGCCAGTGTGAAGTGCCAGGACAGTTAATCCTCTGGACTATTTATTTATTTATTTATTTATTTATTTATTTTGTTTCGTTGTTGAGACGGAGTCTTGCTCTGTTGCCCAGGCTGGAGT
The DNA here is from genome assembly GCF_003255815.1 of Theropithecus gelada. Taxonomy (NCBI): domain Eukaryota; kingdom Metazoa; phylum Chordata; class Mammalia; order Primates; family Cercopithecidae; genus Theropithecus; species Theropithecus gelada. Next base: position 8,525,247 of record NC_037670.1, on the reverse strand, counting down.
GCAGTGGCGTGATCTCAACTCACTGCAACCTCCGCCTCCCAGGTTCGAGCGATTTGCCTGCCACAGCCTACCGAGTAGCTGGGATTACAGGCATTCACTACCACACCTGGCTAATTTTTGTATTTTATTTTGTATTTAATTTTTAATTTTTATTTTTTGAGTCAGAGTCTCGCTCTGTCACCCAGGCTGGAGTGCAGTGGTGTGATCTCGGCTCACTGCAACCTCCAACTCCTGGTTTCAAGCCATTCTCCTGCCTCAGCCTCCTGAGTAGCTGGGATTACAGGCGCCCGCCACGGCTCCCGACTAATTTTTGTATTTTTAGTAGAGACGAGGTTTCACCACATTGGACCAGACTGGTCTTGAACTCTTGGCCTCAGGTGATCCGCCTCGGGGCTATTTAGACACACATCATTGTCTGGTCGCAGGGGTGTGTATATGCACGTGTATGTGACATTCCTGAGGCCACCCGGTGGGTGATGAGGCCTGATTACTTGACATTCTGCTTAATCCTGACTGTCAGCCTGGAGCTTTACTCCCCAGTGTACCAGAGCTCCCCGAGTCCTGGTTAGTGGCAAAGAGGGGACCATCCCCGGTCATTTAGGACTGAATTTGGCTATAGGTAATAAAACACCCAACTGTAAATATAGCAAATATCTATAAGCCAGGTCAGGTGCGGCGGCCTAGGCATGTAATTTTAGCACTTCAGGAGGCTGAGATGGGCAGATTGCTTGAGTTTAGGAGTTCAAGACCAGCCTGGGCAACATAGTGAGACCCTGTCTCTACAAAACATAAAAATAATTAAAAAAAAAAAAAAATGGCTAGGCGCGGTGGCTCATGACTGTAATCCCAGCACTTTGGGAGGCCGAGACAGGTGGATCACGAGGTCAGGAGTTCAAGACCAGCCTGGCCAACATGGTGAAACCCCATCTCTACTAAAAATACAAAAATTAGCCAGGTATGGTGATGTGTGCCTGTAATCCCAGCTACTTGGGAGGCTGAGACAGGAGAATCGCTTGAACCCAGGAGGCGGAGGTTGCAGGGAGCCGAGACTGCGCCACTGCGCTCCAGCCTGGCAACAGAGCGGTGAGACTCTGTCCCCCCAAAACAAAACAAAACAAAAAACTATATGTGTGTATATGTGTGTGTGTGTGTGTGTGTATATATATATATATATGTAGCCTGGCAGACTTTAGATATTAAACCTGACAGTTAAACAAAGAGGAGTGTATTTATTCCTCATAAGAAAATATGGAAGGCATTTGGAGGATGGGATGGTACCTGTGAGTAGGTATTCGGAGGCTGGGGTAGGAGTGTGTGGTGATGCTTTTCGGGGCTCAGTGATGTCTCCAGGGACTTGATTCTGTTCTCTACCATGTTGGATTTTTTTTGTAAGTTTATTTTAAAACTATTCCTTTAAAGTGTATAATTCAGTGTTTTTTTAAAAATATATTCACAGAGTTGTGCAGTCTAATTTCAGAGCGTTTTTATCATCCTAAGAATCTCCACCCATTAAGCAGTCAGCCCTCATTCCCTCCTCCCCCATCCCCTGGCAACCACTAATTTACTTTCCATCTCTGTAGATTTGCCTATTCTGGGCGTTTCTTGTAGATGGAATCATGTAATATGTGGTCTTTTGAGTCTGGCCTTTTCTCAGTGAGTATAATGTGTTCAAGGTTCATCCACGTTGTAGCGTGAGTCAATGTGCCTTTCTTTATGTGGCCAAATAATATTCCATTTAATGGATATACCATATTTTGTTTATCTGTTCATCAGTTATAGACATTTGGGGTGTTTCTACTTTTTTTTTTTTTTTTTTTTTTGAGACAGGGTCTTGCTCTGTCACCCAGGCTGGAGTGCTTTGGTGGGATCGTGGCTCCCTGCAGCCTCAAACTCCTGGGTTCAGGGGATCCTCCTGCCTCAGCCTCCCAAGTAGCTGGGACTGCAGGCACCAAGCCACCACACCTGACTAATTTTTAAATTTTTTTTTGGTAGAGACAGGGCATATGTATTAGCAAGGCCCTGTCTCTACCAAAAAAATATAAAAATTATTGTGTTCTTATTCTTTATTATGATATCATTACACCATAAAATTCACCATTTCATTTATTTAGTTTATTTTTTTTTTTGAGACGGAGTCTCGCTCTATCGCCCAGGCTGGAGTGTGGAGCGCAGTGGCGCGATCTTGGCTCACTGCAAGCTCCGCCTCCCAGGTTCATGCCATTCTCCTGCCTCAGCCTCCCGAGTAGCTGGGACTACAGGCATGTGCCACCATGCCTGGCTAATTTTGTTTTGTATTTTTAGTAGAGACAGGGTTTCACTGTTAGGCAGGATGGTCTTGATCTCCTGACCTCGTGATCCGCCTGCCTCGGCCTCCCAAAGTGCTGGGATTACAGGCGTGAGCCACTGTGCCCGGCCTATTTATTTAGTTTTCTTAGAGACAGGGTCCTGTTCTGTTGGCCAGGCTGGAGTGCAGTGGTACAGTCATGGCTCACTGCAACCTCCATTTCCCAGGCTCCAGCTATCCTCCTGCCTTAGCCTCCCGAGTAGCTGGGACTACAGGTTTGTGCCACCATGCCCGGCTAATTTTTGTATCTCTTGTAGAGATGGGGTTTTGCTTCGTGGCCCAGGCTGGTCTTGAACTCCTGGGCTCAAGCAATCCACCCACCTCAGCCTCTCAAAGTGCTGAGATATATAAGCATAAGCCACCACATGCGGCCAAGTTTACCATTTTAAAATAACGCTATGCAGTATTTTTAGTATCTTCATTAAGTTGTGCGACCATTGCACCATCTAATTCCGATCATTTTCATCACTGAAAAGAAGCCTATTACCTCATTAGCAGTCTCTCTATTCCCAGCACCCCCCACTCCAGCCCCTGGTAATTGCTAATGGTTGTCTCTATGGGTTTTTGACGGCTCCTTTATAAAGTTAAGCCTTCACCTACCATATGACTAGGTATTTACCCGTGAGAAATGAAAGCTCAGGTTCACAGAAAAACCTAAAGAGGAATATGTATAGTGGCTTTATTCATAATTGCCCCAAACAGGAAACAATTCAGATGTCCAACTGCCCAGTGAATAAACAATTTGGAACATCTGTACTGTGGAATGCTAGTCAGCCGTGAAAAAGGATGAACGATGGATACCACACCACCACAGGGAAACCTCACAAGCATTGTGCTAAGGGAAGGAAGCAGACTGGAAAGGCCACTTCCAACCTGGTTCTGTTCATATGTGGGGTGTTTTGGGTTTTTTTGTTTTGTTTTGTTTTGTTTTTGAGATGGAGCTTTGCTCTGTTGCCCAGGCTGGAGTGCAATGGCACGATCTCGGCTAACTGCAACCTCTGCCTTCCTGGTTCAAGCAATTCTCCTGCTTCAGCCTCCCGAGTAGCTGGAACTACAGGCACACGCCACCACACCTGGCTAATTTTTTTTGTATTTTTAGTAAAGACGGGTTTTCGCCATGCTGGCCAGCCTGGTCTCGAACTCCTGACCTCAGGTGATCTGCCCTCCTTAGCCTCCCAAAGTGCTGGGATTACAGGCATGAGCCACTGCGCCTGGCCTCTGGTTCTATTCATACGATGTTCTGGAAAATGCAAGATTAGGGACAGGGTTTGCCTGGGAGTGGGAGACGTTTTTGAGGAGATGGAACTGAAATGTGTTTTGATTACCATTCCCGTTACCTGACTGCGTGCATTTGTGAAAACTCATAGAAATATGGCCAGAGCGGGTGGCTCATGCCTGTAATCCCAGCACTTTGGAAGATTGAGGCAGGAGGATTGCTTGAGGTCAGGAATCTGAGACCAGCTTACACAGCAAAAAAAAAAAAAAAAAAAAAAAAGGTTAGCCAGGTGTGGTAGCACACAGCTGTAGTTCCAGCTACTCGGGAGGCTGAGCCGGGAGAACTGCTTGAGGCTGGGAGTTCAAGTCTACGGTGAGCTATAATTGTGCCACTATACTCTAGCCTGGTTGACAGAGCGAGACCCCATCTCTACAAAAAAAAATTTAAAAATTAGCCAGGCACGGTGACTTGTGCTTCTATTCCCATTCCCAGCTACTCAGGAGGCTGAGGTGGGAGGGTGGTTTGAGTCCAGGAGTTTGAGACCAGACTATGTTGCCTGGGTTACATAGCAAGACCCCTGTCTCTATCTTTTTGAAATTAAAAAAAAGCCGGGTGTGGTGGCTGACATCTGTAATCCCAACACTTTGGGAGGCCAAGGCAGGCAGATCATGAGGTCAGGAGATTGAGACCATCTGGCCAATGTGGTGAAACCCCATCTCTACTAAAATTACAAAAATTAGCCAGGCGTGGTGACAGGTGCCTGTAGTCCCAGCTGCTCAGGAGGCTGAGGCAGGAGAATCACTTGAGCCCGGGAGGCGGAGGCTGCAGTGAGTCAAGATCGCGCCATTGCACTCCAGCCTGGGTGACAGAGTGAGACTCTGTCTCAACAAAAAACAAACAAACGAAACAGAAAACTCATAGAACTGTATGTCCGAAAGAGTGACTTTTATTGCATATATATTACACCCCAGGTAAAGAGGGGCCTGGACTGAAACTGGCCTTTCTAGAGTAACTCCATTTGGAGTTCACCATCTCATTTGTTCTAGTTGGTGCCACCATCCCTTCTACAGTGAGTTTCAGTCTGTCAAGTTGGCCAACCTGACTTGTGCCTAGGGCCGGGACCAGGGGCTCCAGTGGGGCCCCCCTCTTTCCCCTTCCTTGGGCATCCTAACTCCTCCTCGTTTCCTGAGCCTCTTGGATGGAGGGAGCCATAGAATGTTAGAACTGGAAGGAACCTCAGAATATACTGGCCTCTTTTTTTTCAGATGGGGAAACTGAGGCTCAGGGCTGGGAAGACACTTGACTAAGGTTCTAGAGTTATGAGGATCAAGATCTAAAACCACATCTGGCTGGGCACCGTGGCTCATGCCTGTAATCCCAGCACTTTGGGAGGCTGAGGCAGGAGGATCACTTGAGGTTGGGAGTTCAAGAGCAACCTGAGCAACATGGTGAAACCCTGTCTCTATTAAAAATACAAAAAAAAGTTTAGCCGGGCATGGTGACGGGTGCCTGTAATCCCAGCTACTTGTGAGGCTGAGACATAAGAACTGCTTGAACCTGGGAGGCGGAGATTGCAGTGAGCCGAGATCGCACCATTGCCCACCAGCCTGGGCAACGAGAGCGAAACTCCGTCTCAGTAAATAAATAAATAAATAATCAATCAATCAGTCAATCAATCAATCTACATCCATGACTCTTGGTCTGGGCCTCCTTGCCCTCCTGCAGATGCCCCTGGAGCCTCCCTTGTCTCCTGCTCCTGGTTCGGGAGGCTGGACAGGTCCATGCTGGCCTCACAGCCAGTGGGAGGCTTTGTAGTAGCGTTTGCTGGACAGGGAAGAGGCGGGTAGGGAAGGGAGAGTGGTCAGAGCATCTGTAACACCGCAGCGGAGGAGAGAGTGCGGTGAAGGCTGGCGAGTGGTTGATTGTGGGGAGCTGTGAGAATGGTTGATGGCCCCCCAGGGACAGACAGGAGAATGTAGCAGTGGTGTCTGCTCTTTGGAGCTCCTGACGTCACATGGAGTAACCTCCAAGCCTCACGATGTGTTCAGGTAGATCCCAGCAAATGCAGAATTGGGGTCAGCCTGGTTGGGATGGCAACCAGAAGAGCTTCCTAAGGGAAGGACCCCAGGAGAACCTGGTGGGGGCAGGGGAGAGATCTTGGCCGGTGTCCCTCCCCAGGGGGGGAACCCAGTCTCAGGGATGTAGCTCTGCCCCGGTTTATGCTGGTATTGCTGTGTCCACCAGCCTGGGGCTGCCAAGAGCTCTGGAAACTTCCGTGAGGATGGGCGTGGAGGGTGGGGGGTGGGCATGTTGGCAACTCAGTGCTTTTTTTTTTTTTTTTTTTTGAGACAGGGTCTTCCTCTGTCACCCAAGCTGGAGTGCAGTGGAACAGTCATAGCTCACTGCAGCCTCAAACTCCCGGCCTCAAGTGATCCTCTCGCTTTGACCTCCCAACGTGTTGGGATTACAGGCATGAGCCACTGCGCCCGGCTTTGGGGATTCTTATTGGCTGTGAACCCGCCACTTGTTGCTCCCATTTTCTTGGTTTAGTGGCCACTCCTGCAGCTGAGGGGAGGCAGACTGAGCCTCCTGGAGTCTGGGGTCTGGGTAGTGAGCCTGCCCACTTCCAGGAACCATCCATAACCCACCCACATCCTGGACAGCTCGTGACCTTGGTAATACAGACACTTGCACACGGCCCTATTTTTGGCTCTGAAAATGATATCTTCAGCCAGGCATGGTGGCTCACACCTGTAATCCCAGCACTTTGGGAGGCCGAGCCCAGCAGATCACCTGAGGTCAGGAGTTCGAGACCAGCCTGACCAACTTGATGAAACCCCATCTCTACTAAAAATACAAAAATTAAGGCTGGGCGTGGTGGCTCACACCTGTAATCCCAGCACTTTGGGAGGCTGAGGCAGGTGGATCACCTGAGGTCAGGAGTTCGTGACCAGGCTGACCAACATGGCGTAAACCCTGTCTCTACTAAAAATACAAAAAAAAAAAAAATTAGCTGGGCATGCTGGCGGGTGCCTGTAATCCCAGCTGCTTGGGAGGCTGAGGCAGGAGAATTGCTTGAACCTGGGAGGTGAGTTCAACCAGTGAGCCGAGGTCGTGCCACTGCACTCCAGCCTGGGCAATGAAGTGAGACTCTGTCCCAAAAGAAAATGATATTTTCATACCTATGGGGTCCCCTCTGGTTTTCAGGACCCACAATGCCTGCAGAAAGCCCACCTCGGGTCTCACTGTAGCCCCCCTGGTGGGGAAACCCCTCGGCCTCTAACAGGGCAGGCAGAAAAGATGTGTTTGGAGTAAATAATGAGCCGGTAGGGGAGCCACTCCACCATGGTGCAAGTATTTGTGTGCGAATCACTAATCTGGACAGTGGGACTGGATTGTGGGGTTGACAGTGAGCCATGCCTGGGGGACTGTGCAGGGGACATTGTAGGGGTGCAGGGCCATGTTTACTCCAGATCCCAGCAGACTGAAGCTGGCCCCTGACTCTTTGTGCTGTGTGACCTTGGACGAGTTGCTCAGCCTTTCTGAGCCTCTGTGTCCTCATCCATAAAATGGGGACAGTACTGTTGTGTTTGTAGGGTTGCTGAGGGGGGTTGTGAGATGCCATTCAGCAGCACAGCTCCTGCCGCTGATGGCTGCGGTGCAACTGTGGTTTCTCGGAAATGTCATCCCAGGCCCAGCTAGCCCTGAGGCCCAGGTGGGGTTTTGAGGGAAAGGGATCTGGCTGGGAGCAGTGGCTCGGGCCTGTAATCCTAACACTTTGGGAGGTTGAGGCGGGAAGACTGCTTGAGTCCACGAGTTTGAGACCAGCCTGGGCAACATAGCAAGACTCCATCTTTAAAAAAAAAAAAATTAAAATTAACCAGGTATGGTGGTGTGTGCCTGTAGTCCCAGATACTCAGGAAGGAGTTGGGAAGATAACTTGAGGCCAAAAGTTTGAGACCAGAGCAACATAGCAAGACTCCATCTCTCCAAAAAATAAAATAAGTAGCTGGACGTGATGGCACACACCTTTAGTCCCAGCTACTTGGGAGGCTGAGGCAGGAGGATCGCTTGAACCCAGGAGTTGGAGGCTGTAGTGAGCTATGATCATGCCATTGTGATCATAGCCTGGGTGACAGAGCAAGAAACCCTGTCTCAGAAAGAAAGAAAGAGAGAGAGAGAGAGGAGAGAGAGAGAGAGAGAGAGGAGAGAGAGAGAAAAAAAAATAGAGAAAGAAAGAAAAGAAAAGAAAGAAGAGGAAGGAAGGGAGGGAGGGAGGGAGGGAGGGAGGGAGATCGTCAACCCCTGTCCATTGAGCCTGACTTGTACCTCCCACCTCTACTTTGTGAGGAAGGGACAGGGTGTTATTATGTCTTTATTGTTATTATTATCTTATTGTTATTATGTCTTTATTGGAGGGGACTGGGGCTCAGAGAGGGGAAGCAAGTTCTCCAGCATCACACAGCTACTCAAGGCCAAGCCACCACTAGACCCAGATGTCCTGGGGCCTGGCCCCGTGTGCGTTCCTGAGACTACAGGGTTTTGGTGTGGGACTGCCCTGCCATCTGTTGCTGTACCCTAGGAAGGGGAGGGTGTGGCCCGGCTGGACTCCTCCAAGTTGCTCTGTCCCTGGGTTTTGGAAGGAGAGGGGCCGCTTCATGAAATTGCATCACTTGGTCAGAGGCTCAGGCAAGCCCAGGTTGGATGGAGGTGGCCAGGCTTTTCTGACAGGTGAGGGCAGAGGCGGAAGTAAAGAAGGTGCTCAGAGAAAGGGCCGGATGTGTGCGCACGCGCACACCCAGCTACAAAACGAGGGGTGCCATTCCTCAGGGACCGGGCCGTTAACATGAACCACCCATCTGATGGACTGTGCGGCCCGATCCTGCCTGTGTGGTGACACTCCTGGCCTGGAGTACACAGTGGGCCCGCAGTGGCTGCTTTGGTGTTTGTGGAATGAATGAATGGGCTAGCGGCGCCCACTGATGAGCATCTGCCGAGATGCATGGAGGTGGCAGCTGTGGTCCAGATACCCAATAACGGATAGACACCTGTAGGAAACAGCCTCCTCTCCAATGCCTGGTGGTGGTGAGGGATGGGGGCGTGGCTATTTTGCAGTTGGATGGTGTGGATACTTACAAGTCACCTAATCCCGATGCTCTGGACTCCTGTCTATAAAATGGGATGGCGTAGGTGTGGGCTAGTGGTGCTTGGTGGATCCCGCCCAGGCCCCAGAAAAGGGGCTGATGACAGCTAGTTGTTATTTTTATTACTAAATCACGGCTCAGCCCAGCCTGGCCTGACAAGCCCAAGTTCCTGGTGGATGTCTGCCTCTTCCATGCCCGCTTGGAAGCCTTCTCAACCTCCCCCCGACTTTTTTTTTTTTTGAGACAGAGTCTCCCTCACTCTGCTGCCCAGGCTGGAGTGCAGTGGCGCGATCTCAGCTCACTGCAACCTCTGCCTTCCGGGTTCCAGCGATTCTCCTGCCTCAGCCTCCCAAGTAGCTGGGATTACAGGTGCACGCTACCATGCCCAGCTAATTTTTATCTTTTCAGTAGAGATGGGGTCTCACTGTGTTGGCCAGGCTGATCTCAAACTCCTGACCTTAAGTGATCTGCCTGCCTCTGAGCCTCCCAGATTTCACTGGTGCCCCACCGTACTCTCCTGCCTCCCACCTTTGCCCAGGCTGACCCTGGCCCCAGTCTCCCCCGCTGAATGGCCACCCAGCCTTCGGGGCAGTGCTGCTGGGCCGATGCCAGCCAGCCATCCATCCATCCTGGATGTGCCCACGCCTGGTCACTCCCCAGATGAGGAACTGATGATCATTGGTCACTGTTTATAAGCTTCAGCTTCTCTTTCCTCATCCAGGAGCTCCGGGGCAAGGAGTGGGCCTGATTCACCCCCGTTCAGGGTCTGGGTCCTAACAGGTGTGGTGAAAATGAGCACTTAGTCAGCGTCCCACAGCATCTAAAAGACGGGAACAAGGGCTGGGGTGTGGGTAGGCCCAAGACTGGGAAAAGGGAAGCCTCTGGAATGGGGACTGGAAGATGAAAAGGCTCTGGAAGATGTGGCATCCAAGTGTTTAAAGCAAGAATGGGGCTGGGCGTGGTGGCTCATGCCTGTAATCCCAGCACTTTGGGAGGCTGAGGCGGGAGGATCACTTGAGGCCAGGAATTTGAGACCAGCCTGGCCAACATGGTGAAACCCCATCTCTACTAAAAATACAAAAATTAGCCAGGCGTGCTGGTGTGCACCTGTAATCCCAACTACTCAAGAGGCTGAACCAGGAGAATCATTTGAACCTGGGAGACAGAGGTTGCAGTGAGCCGAGATTGCACCACTACACTCCAGCCTGGGTGACAGAGTGAGACTGTCTCTAAAAAAAAAAAAAAAAAAGGCGTGGGGAGGGCCAGAGGGCATTTGGGGCAGGGCGGGACAGGGCAGGGCCAGGCCGGGTGACTGGAATGGGGTGACTATAATGAATGCTTTGGAGTAGGTCTGGGCAGGTGGGGAGGCCAGATGCCAGGGGAGGGAGAGGGCATGGTGATCCTTCCATCTGGGGCTAAGGATGGCAAGGCCTTCGGACAACTTCTAGCCCAGGGTCTCCATTGACAAATGGAGAAACTGAGGCCCAGGGAGGGACAGTGCCAGTGCTCAGGTTTTACATAGCAGGTGGGCTGTTCCCCAGCGCACTGCAGGGCGTAACCTGCCCTGGAACACCTGTCCTCACCCCTGTTGGCTCAGTGGTTGCAGGGCCATGGGTGGGTAGAGGTCGGGGAGTGAGCTGGCCTAGGTGGGAAGGGCTGGGGGCCCCGTGAGCCAGCACCCCAGGATTAGATCACCCACGAGTAATGGGCTTTTTTCCGTCCAGTCTTTCCCCGACAAGAAAAGGCCTGATGTCCTCATCCGTGTTGTTCTGATGTTTATGTCTGGCGAGGGAAGGGTTCTTGGGAGGCAGGATCCCAGGGCCCCCCTGCGCTGCCTGGCCCCAGGGGTTGGCACCGCCCCAGAGCTGGTTTCCTCCCACCATCTCCTGACACCCAGCCCCCACGCTTTTCAGATGCCTGCCTGAGAACAAATAAATACTTCTGCACCATGCACATGAGCTCAGATAAGCGGCCGGGGCTCGGCCAGAACTGGGGCACCAAAGGCCCCCAGCTGGGTGCTTAGCCTGCATTTCCCACCCAGCACCCCCTCACCCCCCAATGCGTGGAGGGACAGAGATGTACTGTGAGCAACACGGGACCTGATGTCAGGGGTGGACAGCAGCTCAGCGGGTGATGTCAGCATGAGCAATCATCCCCATCATCACTGCTGTTAAGTGAGCCAGCACTTAGTATCCCCAGGCCCGGCGCCAGGCCCTGTTCACGCATTCTCACGTGGGGCTCTCACAGAGGCAAGAGCAGTAGAAATACCGTCACCCTTTTGCTCAGTGGGGCCAGGAAAGTTTGAACGTTGTGTGTGTTTGTGCGTTTAGAGACAGGGTCTTGCTCTGTTACCCAGGCTGGAGTGCAGTGGTGCGATCATACCTCGCTGTAGCCTAGAACCCTGGGGCTCAAGCGATCCTCCCACCTCGTCCTCCTGAGGAGCTGGGATTACAGGCGTGCGCCACCACACCCAGCTAACTTGTTTTTAGTAGAGATGGGGTTTCACCATGTTGGCCAGGCTGGTCTCAAACTCCTGGGCTCAAGTGATCCACCTGCCTCAGCCTCCCAAAGTGCTGGAATTACAGGCGTGAGCCACCAGCCCCACCATTTTTTTTTTTCTTTTGAGATAGGATCTTGCTCTGTTGTCCAGGCTGGAGTGCCATGGTGTGATCATGGCTCATTACAACCTCTGCCTCCTGGGCCTAAGCAACTCTCCCACCCCAGCCTCTGGAGTAGCTGGGACTACAGGCACATGCTACCACACTAGGCTAAAAAAAAAAAAAAAAAATTGTAGAGATGGGGTCTCACTATGTTGCCCAGGCTGGCCTCAAACTCCTGGGATTAGAAACCTGGTGGTCATTCCAGGTACCTCCCTTGGGACCCCCGCCTCACCAGCTCCTGGTCCCAAAGCCTGTCCTCCATCCCCTGCTGCTGTGTCTGCTTCAGGCCTGGCTGTCTCTGGCCTGGGCTGTCACAGAGGCTTGGCAACTCCTGGCTTCCCGGCTCCGAGCATGACCCGACAGTTCCTCCACCTTATCTTCCTGGGATCCCCCACACTGCCCGCGTCTAACCCCCGCCCTACGCCCTGCAGCGAGGCTGACCTTCCGAGGTCCTTGGCCTCACCCCAATGGCCACGCTGGTCTCTGCCCACCACTTCCTGCCCTGCCCTGCACACACCAGCCATGCAGAGCTGGGTTCGTTCCCCACCCACCCACCCACTCCCACAGCCTCTGGCCCCGCTGAGGCCTGACCAGGACACGTGGGCGGCCCAGGCTGGCGGTTGAGTTTCCTGGGCAGCCAGTAATTTGGCACTCCTTCAAACAGGTCTTTATTTATTCAGCATTTATTTCTAGGGGAGGTGGGTGCTGCGGCGGGGCAGGGAAGGCGTCTCCCTTGTAGAAGAGCAGGGCCGGGGCACAGTGCCCGTCTCCCCTCCTCACCTGCAAACGCAACTCCCCTGGGAGGCTCCTGGCAGCTCAGGTGTCACCTCCTCCAGGAAGCCCCACCCTGACTGCCTCACCCGCCATCCTGGGCTTCTTCCATACCACTTATTTTTATCTTCACTGAAGCATAATTTACTTCCAGTAAAGTACATGAGTACATGAATCTTTTTTTTTTTTATTTAGACGGAGTCCTGCTCTGTCATCCAGGCTGGAGTGGTGTGATCTTGGCTCACAGCAACGCCCCCCTCCTGGGTTCAAACAATTCTCCTGTCTCAGCCTCCTGAGTGGCTTAGAGGCGCCCGCCACCACGCCCGGCTAATTTTTGTATTTTTAGTAGAGACAGGGTTTTGCCATGTTGGCCAGGCTGGTCTCAAACTCCTGACCTCAAGTGATCTGCCTGCCTCGGCCTCCCAAAGTGCTGGGATTACAGGCGTGAGCCATTGCGCCCAGCCCAAGTACATGAATCTTAAGCATCCCACGTGATAAATTTTTCCCTCACTTGTGTACTCATGTAACCATCACTCAGCTCAAATCCTTGCACTGTGTTTTAATCTTTTTTTTCCCCCCGCCCAGTAGTCTGTTTTTCGGTCATTTTCCCTGCCAGCCTGGGAATCCTTCAAGGGCAGAAGCACCTGCTGTTGGCCCCTGCGCTGTGTGGGACACGGTCTGAGAGAGTATCGGTGCCTGTGTCCCCACCCGTGTGATTGTCCCCATGTGTATGTGTGTGACAGAGGCTGTGGCCGTGGGAACATGTGGATCTGTGAGCCTGGCCAGGGGCCCCAGTGCAGGGGCAGGTGCCCCCTCCTCCACTGGAACAGAGCCTTGTCCAATCCCCTAGCCAAGGGCCTTTGCAGGGAGCAGTGGCCCTGCTGGAGAGTCCCTGCCGGCTGACAGCCCGGAGATTAGTCTCCAAGGCCACGACGCCAGTTGCCATAGGCACGCAGGCCCGCGTCAGGACTGCGATTTCTCATCCTGGTCACGCAGGCAGGCGGCCGCCCCTGCCCGCCTGCCAGGAGCCAGGCCCAGGCTTTAAATAACAAGGGTGGAAACCTGAACCGCAGAGCCGTCTGCCCAGCAGATCCTGGCCTCCCCTCCTGGTAGAGCAGGCATGGGGTGGCCTGGACCCTGCATAGTGCCAGCGGCGGCGGCCGGGGTTGGGGGAGGTCCCTCCATGCCGGCCCCGGGGGACAGGCGAGAAATGGAGAAACCTGAGTTTGGGGGCTCTCTGAGTGCTCCTAGTACCTGATGCACAGCCCGAGCTGAGAGGAGACAGCCCGTTTTCCTAAATCCCGTCCTCCACTTGGAGGAAGGATGCCCTACCTTCCAGAAGCCTAGATGAAGGGCAGATGGGGCTTCGCGGGGCCAGGCCTCAGATCGGCTTCCCCCACCCCTCCAGGGAAGAGGCGGGCAGCTCCCTCACTTCCCCTTGGAAGGCAGCATGAAGCCCTGTGCTTCCTGGAACTGCCCTTTTGCCTGGGCCTGGGGCCTGGGGCCGACTTTCCTGTCCTGGGGTGGAGCAGCTGTGTTGGATGTTTGGTTTTGCTTTTTGTTTTTCTCGATTTTTTTTATTTAAAAGAAAAATTATTTTAGAAATGAGGTCTTGCTCTGTTGCCCGGGCCGGAGTGCAGTGGTGCAATCCCAGCTCGCTGCATTCTTGAACTCCTGGGCTCAAGCCATCCTCCCACCTCAGCCTTCTGAGTAGCTGTGACGACAGGCGCGTGCCACCACGCCCGGCTCATATTTTAAATTTTTTGGTAGAGATGGGGTCTTGCGATGTTACCCAGGCTGGTCTCAAACTCCTGGCCTCAGGCAATCCTCCCGCCTCTCTGGCTCCCAGAGTGTTGGGATTACAGGAGTGAGCCACCACGCCCAGCCTGGTTTTGCTTTTAAAGGATGAGGTTTCTGTTGTTTCTTTCCAAATGGTAAAAGTAATACTTACCTTAAGTGACTTAGAAAATACAGAAAAGTAGAGGGAAGCAGAGTCAGGCACAGATCCCGCCCTGAGATGCATGGTCTGGAGTTGGCATCCTGGGCTGCACTGTGTGTGCCCCTGAGGTCGTCCTGTCCAGTGTTGGAATCAGCCTCTGGTGGGCATCAGGTTGCCAGGACCTTCTCCTTGTTTATATGTGGGTGTGTGTATCCGTGGATGTACCAAGTGAAAGCTTTGGGGAAACATCTTTGCATGTAAATCTTTGCATTTGGGATAATTAACTCAGGATTAATTTATAGAATTATAAGTCCTGGAGTGAAGGGTGGGAACAGAGTTAAAATTAAACTTCCTGAAACACGTCACAGTGTCACCAAATCGCTTCGCTGGGAGGACAGTGTGCACCCAGGGTCCTTCTGTGGGGTGGGCTGGTATTTAGTGTGAAACTCACGGCTGCTGGGCTGCTGGGCTGGGAAGAGCTTGGCCACAGGTGTGGGGTCTTGTCTCCAGTGACATTCCCAGCTGGCTCTTGCAGCCCCTGCCCTGGTGACAGGATGGGGTGAGGGGGCCCGAGGAGGCTGGAGGTGGAGCCCTGCCTCTAGGCGGAACTGTACCGTCTGTACTTGCAGGGCAGGATTAAAAAGGGACAGTTTTGCTGTTTGTTTGTTTTTCTGTCATCTAACTGGGTGTCCCAATACGTGATGTCTTCTAAAACTTTTTATTGTTAGTTTTAGTTTTATTTTTGACACGAGTCTTCTGTGTCCCAGGCTGGAGTGCAGTGATGCAGTCTCGGCCTGCTGCAGCCTCAGCCTCCTGAGATCAAACGATCGTCCTGTCTTAGCCTCCCGAGTAGCTGGGACGACAGGCATGCGCCACCACACATGGCTAAATTTTAAATTTTTTGTAGAGTCAGAGTCTCTCTATGTTGCCCGGGTTGGTCTCAAATTCCTGGGCTCAAGTGATTCTCCTCCCTCAGTCTCCCAAAGTGCTGGGATTACGGATGTGAGCCACTGTTTCTGGCCTTATGCACACTTTTCGTTGAGAACAAAGTTATTTGTTGTAAGGGAACTGTTCACACACTAAACTACCCAGGTAACCAGCGCCCAGATCAAGAAACAGCATTGACAAGCCCCTCTCACCCCCTTCCAGTTAGTACGACTCTCCCTGACCCCACCACAATAACCGCCATTCCGTCTCCTGGCTTCAGAATTTGGCCTCCTTTTGAACCTTACATAAATGGAATTCTGCAGTGTGACCTCAGATTCTTTCATCATCCTTGCGAGATTCTGCCGTGGTGTTGCGTGTCTTTGTGGTTTGCTTGTACGTCTGATGCCTTTTCCAATAGATGGGGCACCCGGGAGGAGTCAGTGGAAACATGTGCCGTGGAAACAGATCAGGTCTTGTGCTGAAATTTGGACACTTCTGAATTACTGCCCATAGTCAAAGAAATACAGTTTATTTCCCTAAAGGATGTTGTGTGGTGTATAGGAAAGAATTTGCAGTCAGCATAGCTGTTAAGCCCACAGGAGAGCATGTTGTGTTATGGTGTGAACTTGAGTTGGGTGTGCAGAGATCTGGGGTTCAGTGTGACCCCTCTGGGCCTTGGTTTCCCTAGATGAACATGCAGGTGGTTAGATGAGGGGACCATCTAGCTCAGTGCTGTGATGTTAAGCATATACTTCGCACTGCTAAGTGGTTGTTTTCCAAAGTGTTTGAAGTTTGCTCTTAAGATCTTACTTAGGCTGGTCACAGTGGCTCCTTCCTGTAATCCCAGCACTTTGGGATACTGAGGCAGGATTGCTTGAGCCTAAGAATTTGAGCCAGCCTGGGCAACATAGCAAGGCCCCATCTCTACAAAAAAAAAATAAATATTTTTTAATTAGCTGGGCATGGTGGCATGTGTCTGCAGTCCCAGCTACTTGCGAGGCCGAGGGAGAGGATTGCTTGAGCCCAGGAATTTGAGGCTGCAATGAGCTGATTGCACCACTGCACTCCAGGCTGGGTGGCAGAGCAAGACTGTCTCTACAAAAAAATTTTTAAAAGCCAGGCGTGGCGGCATGCACCTGTAGCCCTGGCTACTTGGGAGGCTGAGGCAGGCGGATGGCTGGAGTCCAGGAATTTGAGGCTGCAGTGAGCCGTGATCGCGCCACTGCATTCCAGCCTGGGTGACAGAGCGAGACTCCATCTCTACAAAACATGTTTTAAAAAATTAGCAGGGAGCTACCCGGGAGGCTGAAGCCGGCAGATGGCTTGAGTCCAGGAGTCTGAGGGTGCAGTGAGCCATAATCACGCCATTGCATTCCAGCCTGGGTGGCAGAGCAAGACTCTGTCTCTTAAAAAAAAAAAAAAAAAAAATCTTATTTACCAACTTGGCTCATTTCTAAGTGGAGCAAAAATGCACCGTCTCACTTTTGCTCTGCCTGAATTACCCCCAGGCCAGGTTTCCTGGTGTCAGGAAGGAGCCGTGTAGATAGAGCCAGGGTCTCCCGGGGGCAAAGACCCTCTGAGAGGCCTTGATAAGTGGGCACCTTCCACTGAACGGCCCCCAGGGATGGAGACCCAGTGCCCACACAACAGCTTGTTCTTCCATTCTGGGACAGTTCTTCCAATTAGGAATGTTCCCTTGTGTTGGCTGAAAGCCTGTGTCCCTAAACTCTCTACCAGCGTAATGGCAAGGAACCTGGGCTTGGGTCTTCGGGAACCAGAGCCGTGGAGTCAAGGATTTGGAGAGATGGTATATGCCTCACCAGGCCTCACATGATGGTCTTTTTTTTATTTTTGAGACAGGGTCTCACTCTGTCACCCAGGCTGGAGTACAGTAGTGTGACCTCAGCTCACTGCAACCTCCACCTCCCAGGCTCAAGTGATCCTCCTGCCTCTCAGCCTCCCAAAGTACTGAGATTACAGGCATGAGCCACCACACCCAGCCATCCTTCAATTTATTTATTTATTTATTTATTTATTTTGAGATGGAGTTTCACTCTTTCACCCACCCAGGCTGGAGCGGAGTGGTGTGATCTTGGCTCACTACAACCTGCAACCCCTGGGTTCAAGCAGCTCTCCTGCCTCAGCCTCCCGAGTAGCTGTGATTACAGGCACCTGGCGCCATGCCTGGCTCATTTTTGTATTTTTAGTAGAGACGAGATTTCACCATGCTGGCCAGGCTGGTCTCAAACTCCTGACCTCAGGTGATCCGCCCGCCTCAGCCTCCCAAATGTTAGGATTACAGTCGTGAGCCACCGCGCCCAGCCTGTCTTTCCTTTTTGAGGCTCAGTAATATTCCATTATATGGATAGATTTTGTTTTGTTTATCTATTCATCATCGGACGCTTGGGCAGTTTCTGTCTTTTGGCTATAGTGAATACTGATCCTGTGAACATGCTGTACAGATGTGTCTTTGAGACTGTTACCGTTTTATTAACAACATTGCTGTAATGAGGGATCTCAAATCTGGAGTGGAGCTGATAAATCGCCTCTTTCAACCCCTTATCCAGTGCTTGAGTCCGTCCTTCCAGAATCCCACGGAGACTTCTTCTGGCCTCAGATGCGTGGGTGGGAGGCATGCCGCCTCCGGACACCTCTGACCAAGGGCCCAGAGCTGGGTGGCTTAGGGTGCAGGAAAGACGCTTGTGAGTGGGACCATGGCAGAGGGATGTGCATCACGGCATCCTCTAACTACAGATGCCCCCAAGGGAGGCAGCGGTGGGGCTGCTGCGGGAGAAACCTGGATTGGAAGCTTGGACACACTTTCCACAGTGGCCAGGATTGATGGACAGTGGAATTCATCAGAGGAGTCTTGGAGACTGGGGCCTTTAAAAATAGATGCAGCTGGGAGCAGTGGCTCACACCTATAATCCCAACACTTTGAGAGGCCGAGGCTGGTGGATCACTTGAGAAGCAGGAGTTTGAGACCAGCCTGGGCGACATAGCAAGACTCCGTCTCTACTAAAAATTTTTTAAAAAATCAGCCGGGTGTGGTGGCGCACTCATGTAGTCCAACCTGGGTGACAGAGTGAGACCCTGTCTTTAAAAAAAAAAAAAAGAAGAAGAAGAAGAAAGAAAAGAAAATACATCCCATGGAATCAGTTTCTTTCTTTCTTTTTTGGAGATGGAATCTTGCCCTGTCGCCCAGGCTAGAGTGCAGTGGCATGATCTTGGCTCACTGCAACTTCCACCTCCCAGGGTCAAGCAGTTCTCCTGCCTCAGCCTCCTGAGTAGCTAAGATTATAGGTGCCCAACACCACGCCCAGCTAATTTTTGTATTTTTTTGTTTTGTTTTGTTTGGTTTGGTTTTTTTTGAGACGGAGTCTCACTCTGCCGCCCAGGCTGGAGTGCAGTGGCCGGATCTCAGCTCACTGCAAGCTCCGCCTCCCAGGTTCATGCCATTCTCCTGTCTCAGCCTCCCGAGTAGCTGGGACTACAGGCGCCCGCCACCTCGCCCGGCTAGTTTTTTTTTTTTTTTTGTATTTTTTAGTAGAGACGGGGTTTCACCATGTTCACCAGGATGGTCTCAATCTCCTGACCTCGTGATCTGCCCGTCTCGGCCTCCCAAAGTGCTGGGATTACAGGCTTGAGCCACCGCGCCCGGCCAATTTTTGTATTTTTAGTAGAGATGTGGTTTCACCATGTTGGCCAGGCTGGTCTCGAACTCCTGACCTCAAGTGATCCGCCCCTGCCACCGTGGATTCTATTTCTGTTAGGAATGTGTTTGTTGCAAGTAACCTGAGAAACAGAGGCTGAGGAGGGAGGGGTGTCTTGTGTAACAGGAGGCGTGGGTGGGTGGTCTAGCCGCAGGCAGCTGCTCGGGCACATCAGAGGGGCCCATACCATTTATCTCTCTCCTCTGGCTGAGGGCTTTGGGCATCCTGGCCTACAGGGAATGTGAACCACCAGGCAGGGCGCAGGGTGTAAGGGATTGGGCCCCCATTACCTGCTTCCGGGGAAACTCTGCTCTTTTGTTTGGGAATGCCTCACTGGTCAGATTGTGTCTTGTGGTCATCTCTGGCTGTGGGAGAGTATAGGAACGGGAGGATTTTGTGTTGTGGCCTCCACAGAAGAGGAGAGCAGGGGAAAAGTTGGTTATATGGGGATTGAGGTACCAGCCACACAGCATCTGTCTGCCTCACAATCCCAGCACGTTCAGCTGGGCATGGTGGCTCACACCTGTAGTCCCAGCTACTCAGGAAGGTGAGGCAAGAGGATTACTCGAGCCTAGGAGTTCAGGACCAGCCTGAGCAACATAGCGAGACCATTGTCTCTACAAAAAAAAAAAAAAAAGAGAAAGAAAAAAATCAGCCAGGCGTGGTTGTGTGCACCTGTAGTCCCAGCTATTCAGGAGATTGAGGGTGGTGTGGGGAAGATCCCTTGAGCCCAGGAGTTCGAAACCAGCCTGGACAACATAGCAAGACCCTGTCTCTAAAAACAAAGAAATGAGATGCATTAGACAAAAGTTATCGAAAGTTAGACTCAGTGATGTAGATGAGAGAGTTACAAGATAACTTTTCTTTTCTTTTCTTTTCTTTTTTTTTTTGAGATAGAGTCTGGCTCTGTCACCCAGGCGGGAATGCAGTGGCGCGATCTCGGCTCACTGCAACCTCCGCCTCCCGGGTTTACAGGACTCTCCCTGCCTCAGCCTCCCGAGTAGCTAGGATTACAGGCACCCAATGCCATGCAGGGCTAATTTTTGTATTTTTAGTAGAGATGAGGTTTTGCCATGTTGACCAGGCTGATCTTGAACTCCGGACCTCAGGTGATCTGCCCGCCTCGGCCACCCAAAGTGCTGGGATTACAGGTGTGAGCCACTGCACCTGGCTGAGATAACTTTTCTCTTTGTCTCTATTCCCTTTCTGAATATGAAAGCTTTCCAGTTCTTGATATTGTAAGAAATACTAAGTCACCCAAAGTGTATGCAGTCTCTTTTTTTTTTTGCGGTCTCCTATCTAAGAATTAACCAGACCTGACTCTGCTTAGCTTCTGAGATCAGATGAGATCAGGCGCTTTCAGGGTGGGGAGGCCGTAGACTGTTTTTGCAATCTCTAGGAATTTTTTTTTAAGGCCAGAGAAAGATAAATTATCCACATTACTTAAACAATTTTTAAAAATACACAAGAAAGCCTAGCTTATTTAAAGCCCAAAAAACTGTAATTCCATTGGTAGCAAAGATGTTAAACATTTAAAATGTGATTAAATCTAAAATTGGTGACTTCTGAATAAACTGTAGTTTTGAATTTGATATAGCAAATCTGTGGCAGTGTTGAACAAAACAACTTATACATAATGCATTTTTATATTTTAAACTAACAAAGATGCTTCAGAAATATCGAGGACATTTTTTAAAGAATTATTTATATTTTAATCTTTTCAAGTTTTCCATTTTGTTTCCATCACTTCCATTTTTTTCGGAATATTGTGCCTCCTCAAACATCACAGTAAGAGAGTGGTGGGACTAGAGATGGAGCCCTCAGCATAAAAAATAAAATTTAAGGCCGGGCGCGGTGGCTCACGCCTGTAATCCCTGCACTTTGGGAGGCCGAGGCGGGCGGATCACGAGGTCAGGAGATCCAGACCATCCTGGCTAACACGGTGAAACCCCGTCTCTACTAAAACACAAAAAATTAGCCGGGCGCGGTGGCGGGCGCCTGTAGTCCCAGCTACTTGGGAGGCTGAGGCAGGAGAATGGCGCGGACCCGGGAGGCGGAGCTTGCAGTGAGCCGAGATCGCGCCACTGCACTCCAGCCTGGGCGACAGAGTGAAGACTCCGCCTCAAAAATAAATAAATAAATAAATAAATAAATAAATAAATAAATAAAATAAAATAAAATTTAGCCAGGTGCAATGGCTCACACCCGTAATCCAGCACTTTGGGAGCCCAAGGTGAGAAGATCGCTTGAGGCCAGGAGTTCGAGATCAGCCTGGGCAACATGTGAGACCCTATCTCTAAAAAGTAAAAATAAAAACTTAGCTGGGTGTGGCGACGCATGCTCTGGTCCCAGCTACTCAGGAGGCTGAGGCAGGAGGATGGCTTGAGCCCAGGAGTTGGAAGCCACAGCGAGCTATGATCATACCACTGCACTCCAGCCTAGAGACAGAGCAAGACCCTGTCTCAGGATAAGGAATTGTAGCACGCTCAGAATCCTAGAATCTTGCTCTGGGTATCAAAATTGGATGTAGGCTCTTTAGCTGCAGTTGAAAAGGGAATTATAAAATAGACCTGGAGTCAAAAACAAACGGGTGACTTTACAACTGGTAAAGACTGACTTAAGTAGGATGCTTTTAGCTGCAAATGAAAGAAACCTCTGGCTGGGCATGGTGGCTCACACCTATAATCCCAGCACTTTGGGAGGCCAAGGCAAAAGGATTGCTCGAGACCAGGAGTTCAAAACCAGCCTGGGCAACATAGTGAGACCCTGTCTCTAACAAGATTTTTTAAGTGAGCCAGGTGTGGTGGCAGGCGCCTGTAGTCTCAGCTACTTGGGAGGCTGAGGCTGGAGGATTGCTTGAGTCCGGGAGCGATCGAGATCGAGGCTGCAGTTAGCTATGATTGCATCACTGCACTCCAGCCTGGGTGACAGAAAAAAAAAAGAGAGAGAGAGAAGAAAAGAAGCTGTAGTCCTTGGGCGGGGGGCGGGGAGAAAGAAGAAGAAGGAAAGAAACCTTTACTAAGAGTGCCTTAAGAAATACGGACTTTTGCCTGGGTGCGGTGGCTCATGCCTGTAATCCCAGCACTTTGGGAGGCCGAGGAGGTGGATCACCTGAGGTCAGGCGTTCGAGACCAGCCTGGCCAACATAACAAAACCCCGTCTCTACTCAAAATACAAAAATTAGCCGGGTGTGGTGGTGGGAGCCTATAATCCCAGCTACTCAGGAGGCTGAGGCAGGAGAATCACTTGAACCCAGGAGGTGGAGGTGGCAGTGAGCCAAGACCGTGCCATTGCACTCCAGCCTGGGCAACAGAGCAAGACTCTATCTCAA
>NC_037670.1:8451379-8503106 GCF_003255815.1 Theropithecus gelada | reverse complement strand
AAAAAAAAAAAAAAAAAAAAAAAAGGACTTTTACTGTCTCACCCAAAGCTTAGAGATGGCAGATCTGGGGGTCATACAGGACCAAGTTCTTCCATGAGTTCACGCTGCGGTCCTCAGATACTCTCACCTCCCAGGCTGATTCTTTTCATGTGTCTAGTTGGCTGTCGTGGTCAGGGGTATCACATGCAGGAGAAGGAGGACATCTCTGGTTTCAGTCCCCCCCCCCCCCTTTTTTTTTTGAGATGAAGTCTCGCTCTGTTGCCCAGGCTGGAGTGCAGTGGTGTGATCTCGGCTCCCTGCAACCTCCACTTCCTGGGTTCAAGCGATTCTCCTGCCTCAGCCTCCCAACTAGCTGGGATTACAGGTGCACGCCACCACACCTGGCTAATTTTTGTATTTTTAATAGAGACGGGGTTTCGCCATGTTGGCCAGGCTGGTCTCAAACTCCTGACCTCAGGTGATCTGCCCACCTTGGCCTCCCAAAGTGCTGGGATTACAGGTGTGAGCAACCGTGCCCGGCCTGGTTTCAGTTCCTTTCTAAGGGCAAGGACAGCTCTCCTAGAAGTCCCTCATGTCTCAGTGGCCAGAATTGAGTTCTGGCCTTTCCTTACACCTGTCCCAGCTAGGGGAAAAGGAGCACCTTGCTCTCAACCTTGGAGAATCACCACATTATCTCCAGGGATTGGGAGGGCCCAGCTGCCCCAAGCACCGGTTGCTGGGGCAACCCAGCAAAGATTGTCCCGTCTTTAGATACCAGGACACAACGGGGGGATTCTGTTAGCAGGGAGTGGGGCAGAGGACTTGGAGGACAGCCTTTGGGGTCAGATCCAGGACTAGAACTCAGATTTTTTTTTTTTTTTTGACAGGGTCTAGCTGTGTACCCTAGGTTGGACTACAATCATAGCTCATTGCAGCCTTGACCTCCTGGGCTCAAGCTATCCTCCTGCCTCAGCATCCCGAGTAGCTGAGACAACAGGCATGCACCACCACACCTGGCTCACTTTTTTGGTTTTTGGTGGAGATGGGGGTCTCACTGTGTTGCCCAGGCTGATCTTGAACTCCTGGGCTTGATCCTCCTGCCTCAGCCTCCCGAAGCACTGGGATTACAGGCATGAGCCACCACGCCCAGTGAGACCCCGGGTGTCTTAACCATGACCCCAGACTGCCTTCTACTGCACCGCGGCTGGGTATAAGACCCCCTCCCGCTGCCCAGCCCAGAGCCTGGCCTGAGCAGATACGAATGGAAGGCCAGGGCTGTGACTGGCAATGTTCTCCCCAGCTACAGTGACAGTGGGGAGGGGCAGGAATCCAGGACCCCCAGGCCACTCTATCCCCACTGGGGAGCCTTTGGGACTGGAGAGGGAGTATTCAGTGGGAGGCTGAGGCTGCTGGGGAGAAAGGATACCCCCCCTTTCCAGAAGGGGAGAAATTTCTTTTTTGTTTGTTCTCTTAAGCTTCTTTTTCAAGAAACAAGCATATGGCAGCGGATGGTGCGGGGGCCGTGTTTGGGTGGGGTGTGTGCCTGCCTTTGCCTTTTACGTGGTTGGGTGTATTTTTTTTTTCTCCATCAGCTCCAACGCCCCAGCTGGTCCACAGGGCAGTGAGACTTGAATCACAGAGGCACTTCCCTGGTGTCCAGAAAAATCCGGCTCTTTCTAGTGGCGCTTCCAAGGGGGAAGAGATTGGAGAGCTCTCCAGCAAACCCAGGCCTGAGCTTTGCAGAGGTCTGAGTGTCCAAGGTGCTGAGGGTGTGGACTGTCTTTGTGAGGTGGGGTATAGCCAGTGAAGGAGCCGGTGTTAATTTCCTGAAGCTGCTGTAACACGAGCCACAGACTTGGTGCCTTGAAAAAACAGAAATTTCAGGCCAGGCGCAATGGCTCATGCCTGTAATTCCAGCACTTTGAAAGGCTAAGGTGGGCAGATCACGAGGTCAGGAGTTCAAGACCATTCTGGCCAACATGGTGAAACCCTATCTCTACTAAAAATACAAAAATTAGATGGGCGTGGTGGTGGGCACCTGTAATCCCAGCTACTCAGGAGGCTGAGACAGGAGAATCGTTTGAACTCTGGAGGTGGAGGTTGCAGTGAGCTGAGATCCCACCACTGCACTCCAGCCTGGGCGACACAGGGAGGAAAAAGAAATTCTTTCTTTTTTTTTTTTTTTTTTTTTTTTTTACTTTTAGGTTCTTGGGTACAAGGGCAGGTTCGTGACATAGGTAAACTTGTGTCATGAGGGTTTGTTGGACAGATTCTTTTTTCACCCAGGTATTAAGCCCAGTACCCAATAGTTATTTCTTCTGATCCTCTCCCTCCTCCCACCCTCCATCTTCTGAAAGGCCCGGGTGTGTGTTGCCCTCTCTCTGTGTCCATGTGTTCTCATTGTTCAGCTCCCACTTATAAGTGAGAACATGCAGTAGTATTTGGTTTTCTGTTCTTGTGTTAGTTTGCTAAGTATAATGGCCTCCAGCTCCATCCGTGTCCCGGCAAAGAACATGATCTCATTCTTTTTTGTGGCTGCGTAGTATACCATGGTGTATACATACTACATTTTCTTTATCTAGTGTATCATCGATGGACATTTAGATTGGTTCCATGTTTTGCTATTGTGAATAGTGCTG
Source organism: Theropithecus gelada (assembly GCF_003255815.1). Classification (NCBI taxonomy): domain Eukaryota; kingdom Metazoa; phylum Chordata; class Mammalia; order Primates; family Cercopithecidae; genus Theropithecus; species Theropithecus gelada. Next base: position 8,500,488 of record NC_037670.1, on the reverse strand, counting down.
CAATAAACATACGTGTGCATGTGTCTTTATTGTAGAATAATTTCTATTCCTTTGGGTATATACTCAGTAAGGGTGCCAGGTCGAACAGTATTTCTATCTTTAGGTTTCTGAGGAATCACCACACTGTCTTCCACAATGGCTGAACTAATTTACAATCCCAACAGTGTATAAGTGTTCTTTGTTCTCCACAACCTCACCAGCCTCTGTTTTTGTTGTTGTTGTTGTTTGTTTTTGTTTTGAGATGGAGTCTCACTCTGTCGTCCAGACTGTAGTGCAGTGGTGTGATCTCAGCTCACTGCAACCTCCACTTCCTGGGTTCAAGTAATTCTCCTGTCTCAGCCTCCCAAGTAGCTGGGATTGCAGGCATGCACCACCATGCCCAGCTAATTTTTTTTATTTTTGTTTTATTTTATTTTATTTTTTTGGGACAGAGTCTCACTCTGTCGGCCAGGCTGGAGTGCAGTGGCGCGATCTTGGCTCACTGCAAGCTCCGCCTCCTGGGTTCACGCCATTCTCCTGCCTCAGCCTCCCGAGTAGCTGGGACTACAGGTGCCTGCCACCACGCCCGGCTAATTTTTTGTATTTTTAGTACAGTCTGGGTTTCACCATGTTAGCCAGGATGGTCTTGATCTCCTGACCTTGTGATCCGCCCGCCTTGGCCTCCCCCAAAGTGCTGGGATTATAGGTGTGAGCCACCACGCCTGGCCCAGCATCTATTATTTTTTGACTTTAATAATAGCCATTCTGACTGGTGTGAGATGGTATCTCATTGTGGTTGTGATTTGCATTTCACTCATGATCAGTGATGTTGAGTCTTTTTTCATGAGATTGTTGGCTACATGTACATCTCCTTTTGAAAAGTGTCTGTTCATGTCCTTTGCCCATGTTTTTATGAGAACAACAAAAATTTCTATTCTCACAGTTCTGGAGGCCAAAGGTCCAAAATCATTACCACTGGGCCAAAATCAAGGTGCCGACAATGCCATGCTCCCTCCAGAGGCTCTCGGAGGGAATCTGTTCCTGGCCTCTTCTCGCTCCTGGGGGTTGCCAGCACTCCTGGGCTTGTGGCCACATCACTCCAGTCTTCAAGGCCAGCATCTTCCAATCTCTCTCTACTTTGTCTTCACTGGACTTCTCTTCTATATGGATGTCCAGTCTTCCTCTACCCTATTTTCAAAAAATTTTTGTAGAGCTGGGGTCTTGCTGTGTTGCCCAGGCTAGTCTCAAACTCTTAGCCTCAAGTGATCCTCCTGACTCGAAGTGATCCTCCTGCCTTGGCCTCCCAAAGCACTGGGATTACAGGAATGAGTCACTGTGCCTGGCATGACCTCTTCTTCTCTTTTGTTTTTTTGAGGTAGGGATCTCACTGTGTTGCTCAGGCTGGAGGGCAGTGATGTGATCTCAGCTCACAGCATCCTTGACCTCCTGGGCTCAGGTGATCCTCCCATCTCAGCCTCCCGAGTAATTGGGACTACAGGCATGCGCCACCACACCCAGCTAATTTTTTTTTATTTTTTGTAGAGATGGAGTCTCACTATGTTTCCCAGGCCAGTCTCAAACTCCTGGGCTCAAGCGATCCTCCCACTTCGGCCTCCCAAAGTGCTGGGCTTACAGGTATGAGCCACCACGCCCGGCCATGACCTCTTCTTATAAGGATGCATGTGATGGTATTTAGAGCCTACCCGGCTAAGCCAGAATAATCCCTTATCTCAAGATCCTTAATCACATCCGCAAAGTGATTTTGCCATATAAGGTAACACTTACAGGTTCCGGGATTAGGACGTGGCTGTCTTTTGGGGGTCATTTTTTGACCCTATCTCGGGTCTCTAAGGGCAAACTCCAACAGCCATTCTAGTAGACCGGTTCTCCTGTGATAGATGCTGGCCAGGTAAAGGAGACAAATGGAAGATCCCAGCTGACCCACCTCGGCTCTGTCCCCTATGAGGGGACCTTATTCTCATTTATGTGGACTCCCTAAGCCATATATCTAGGCTGGAGTGCAGTGGCGTGATCTTGGCTCACTGCAGCCTTGACCTTGTGGGCTCAGGGGATCCTCCCATCTCAGCCTCTGGAGCAGCTGGGACTACAGGCATGCGCCACCACACCCAGCTAATTTTTTTTTATTTTTTGTAGAGATGGGGTCTTGCCATATTACCCAGGCTGGTCTTGAACTCCTGAGCTCAAGCCATGTCCACTTTCCCAAACAGCCGCCCCACCTTGAGGGGTACAGCAGCGTCAGCCTGGTGTGCCCTCAGGGTGTATCCGTTATTGATCTTGGACTGCGTAAACCAATAGCCCAACATTAGCAGTGTCAACGGTCATTTCTTCTTTTACTCTTCACAGTTTGAGAGTTGTCTGAGCTCAGCCAGATGGGTCTCACTCAATCTCTCCTACAATTACAATCAAAAGGTTGCCGGCAAGATTTGGAGGCTGCAGTGAGCTATGATCGCACCACTGCACTCCAGCCTGGGCAACAGAGTGAGATCCCGTCTCTAAATAAAAAGTTAGCAGGGCTTGAGGTCATTTTGAAGATGTTTCACTTGCTGGCTCGGGGCCTGAGCCGAGGAACAGCCGGGGCCCCTCGGACTTCCCTGATGCCCCTTGGCCCCTCCAGCACCGTGGCATCACGATACCTAGGCTTCCCACGTGTTGGCTCAGAGTCCAGGGGCAAGGGTCTGAGAGTGAGTGAGCGGCTGGGGGAAGTCTAGCACCTTTGGGTACCTGACTGCAGAGGTCACATGTTGGAGCTGCCCACACATTCTGTTCGTTCAAAGTGGGTCCTTAGTCAAATCATGTTCAAAAGAAGAGAATTAGATGACACCACTTGATGGGAGAAGTATTAAAGAACTGATTTTTTTTTTTTTTTTCACTTTGGGAAGCTGAGGTGGGAAGATCCCTCGAGCCCGGGAGTTCGAGACCAGCCTGGGCAACATAGGGAAACTCCCATTTCTACTAAAAAAACAAACAAACAAAAATAACTTATTTATTTTTTAGAGACAGGGTCTTGCTCTGTCACTCAGGCTGGAGTGCAGTGGTGTGATCACATCTCACTATAGCCTCCACTTCCTGGGCTCAAGTGGTCCTCTTGCCTCAGCCTCCCCAGTAGCTGGGACTACAGGTGTGCACCACCATGCCTGTCTAACTGTAAAAAATTTTTTATATAGAGATAGGAGTCTCACCATGTTGCCCAGTTTGGTCTCGAACTCCTGATCTCAAGCAGTCCACCTGCCTCAGCCTCCCAAAGTGCTGGATTACAGGCATGAGCCACCGCACCTGGCCTAAGAATGTATTGTCAGATGTAAAACCACTGCAGGAGGAGGGACCAGAGAAGAGGGCCCTGGGGCCCCAGAAGTAGGGTGCATCTGCCAGCTGGATTCCAGGGGTCTGAGTAGCCAGGTGCCTGGGGTGGGAGAGTGGGTGTAGGCTCCAGGTGGGCATGTCCTCTTCGGGAAGAGTGGGAAGGGCCCTCCAGAGCCCAGGCCCAGGCTCCTGGCTGAGGCTAGGACAGTCTCAGAGCATTTCCCCCTGGACAACCCCAGAATCCGACCGCAATCTGTGCCAACAGCACTTTGGCGTTCTGCTCCACTGCCTGCCAGCCCCACCACAGACGCCGCACCCCATCGGGCTCACTCGTACCTTAGTGCCTTTGCCTGAGCTGTCCCCTCTGTCTGGACTGCCCCATCCCTCGCCACCCACCTTCTCCATGTCTCCTGATTCTTCCAAACCTGCATCAATGGCTCCTCTCTTCGGAGGCCTTTCCAGGCCTTGTTAAGTGTAGCAGGCCCTGGGCACACACAGATGAAAGCAGTCAGCCCTGTTCTCCAGGAGTGGTGCATGGGGGCTCTGACGCCTCCACACCCTGGAGGCGGAGGGAAGGAGGAGCTGAGGGAGCCCAACCGAGGGGCACAGCGGGAGGTGTTGACGAACCCACTACAGCTAAGAGGGAGCCAGCAGCGGGGAACGGCATTTCTTAAAAAGGGCACAGCAGGTGCAAAGGCCTGAGTGACAGTGTAAGGCCCACCCAGGGGCCTGCAGGCTGGAGTGTGGGGCTCTGGAGGGAAGACGGGCTCAGCTTCCTCAGTGGTGTGACTCCTGATGGGACACTGAGCCTCTTGAGGGTGCGGTCATGCCCTGCCCATCTCTGTGTCCCAGCACGAGTGGGGCTGGGGCCAGCCACCTTCTCCGTGAAGGTTTTCACTGCATTCAGACTGTGCTAGAACTGACCCCAGGAGGACTTGGACTAGCATGTGTGTGTGAATGAGTATGTGAGTGTGCATGCAAGTGTGTGTGTGGACATGCATGTGAGTTTGCATGCATGTGTGTGCATGTGTGTATTGTGTGCACATGAGTGTGTATCCATGTGAGTGTGGGTATGCATATGTGTGTGTGTGGGTGTGTGTATGCATGCATGTGTGCATGTGGGTGTCAATGCGCGTGTGCATATGTGTGTATGCATGTGAGTGGCTGTGTGGGTGTGTGTGCGTGTGTGGGTGTCTGCCTATGTGTGTATGCATGTGAGTGTGGGTATGCATGTGTGTATGTGGGTGTGCATGTGTGTGTGTGCACATGTGGGTGTGCATGCATGTGTGTGCATGTGAGTGTCAATGTGTGTGCATATGTGTGTAGGTGTGTGTGCGCATGTGGGTGTGCATGTATGTGTGGGGGTGTGCGTGTGTGTGCATGTATGTGTGTGGATGGGTGTGGGTGTGCATGTGTGTGGGTGTGTGCATGTGCATATGGGCGTGCATGTGTCTGCATGTATATGTGGGTATGTGTGTGTGGGTGTGCATGCATATGTGTGTGGGTGTGCATGCATGATATGTGTGCGTGTGGGTGTGCGTGTGTATGTATGTGTGTGTGTGGGTATGCATGTGCTGTGGGTGTGTGTGTGTGTGCATGTATGTGGGGGGGTGTGCGTGTGGGGGTGTGTTTGTGCATGTGTGGGTGTGCATGCATATGTGTGTGTGTAGGTGTGCGTGTGTATGTGTGCGAGTGGGTGTGTGCATGTATGTGTGGGTGTTCATGTGTTGTGGGTGTGCATGTATGTGTGTGGCTGTGTGCATGTGGGTGTGTGGGTGCGCACGCGCATGGGTGTGTGCGCGTGCGCGCATGTGTGTGGGTGTGCATGCATGTGTGTGTGGAGTTGCTAGTGCTCACACTCACCCCTGGGGCAGAGATGTGCTTGTTAGGTACCCCCTTCCTCTCTCCACCCCATTCTAGCAAAGGTCACTGAGTGTCCTCTCTAGTCTTAGGAATGACACTCCACACTGGACAATGAGAGCAACCAAATACTTCCTGTCTTTCCCCCGCCCCCAATTTTGAAAAATTGTATTAAGACCGGGGATGGTGTCTTATGCCTATAATCCCAGCATGCTGGGAGGCTGAGGTGGGAGGATTGTTTGAGGCCAGGCGTTCAAGACCAGCCTGGACAACACAGCAAGACCCCATCTCTACAGAAAAATTTAAAATTAGCCCATCATGGTGGTGCACACCTGTAGTCCCAGCTGCTCGGAAGGCTGAGGTGGGAAGATTTCTTGAACCCAGGAATTTGAGGCTGCAGTGAGCCATGATCACACCAGTGCAATCCAGCCTGGGCAACAGAGTGAGACTCTTTCTCAATAAAATAAAATATAAAAACAGAACTACTATACAATCCAGCAGTTCCACCTCTGGATATATACCCCAAATAATTGAAAACAGGGTTGCCAAGTGATTTGCATACTCATGTTAATAACAACATTATTTGCAAGAGTTTAAACATGGAGTGCAGCTGTACAGTCATAGCTTACTGCAGCCCCGACCTCCCCCAGGCTCAAGCCATCCTCCCACCTCAGCTTCCTAAGTAGCTGGGACTACAGGTGTGCACCACCACACCCAGCTAATTTTTGTATTTTCTGTAGAGATGGGATCTCGCCATGTTGCTCAGGCTGCTCTCGAACTCCTGAGCTCAAGCAATCCTCCTGCCTCAGGCTCCCAAAGTGCTGGGATTACAGGCATGAGCCACTGGACCTGGTTGGTAGTCCTATTTTTAATTTTTTGAGGAACCACCATGCTGTTTTCCACAGTGCCTGTACCATTTTGCATCCCTGCCAGCAGCGCACAGCATTCCAATTTCCCCACATTCTCACCAGCTCTTGTTTTTGTCCTGTGTTTTTTTTGTTTTTGTTTTTGTTTTTTGAAACAGAGTTTCGCTTTTGTTGCCCAGGCTGGAGTGCAATGGCGTGATCTCAGCTCACTGCAACCTCCACCTCCTGGGTTCAAGCAATTCTCCTACCTCAGCCTCCCTAGTAGCTGGGATTACAGGTGCCCGCCACCACGCCTGGCTAATTTTTTGTATTTTTAGTAGAGACGGGGTTTTGCCATGTTGGTCAGGCTGGTCTCGAACTCCTGACCTCAGATGATCCACCCTCCTCGGCCTCCCAAAGTGCTGGGATTATAGGCGTGAGCCACCGCGCCTGGCCTTCCTGTGTTTTTATAGTAGGTATCCTGGTGGGCGTGAGGTGGAGTTTAGATTTGCATTTTGCTAATCTTTAGTGATGTTGGGCATCTTTTCATCTGCTTTCTGGCCATTTGTATATCTTCTTAGGGGAAAAGTCTACTCAAGTCATTTGCCTATTTTTTAATTGGATTATTACTATTATTATTAATGGAGATGAGGTCTCACTGTGTTGCCCACGTCTCGAGCTCCTGGCCTCAAGTGATCCTCCACCTCGGCCTCCCAAACTGCTAGGATTACAGGCGTGAACCACTGCACCTAGTCTTAGTGGTTGAGTATTAGGAGGTGTCTGCATATCCTGGATATTAATCCCTTACCAATATACTATTTACAAATATTTTCGCCCATTCTGTGGTTTGCCTTTTTATTCTGTTGATTCTGTCCAAAACTTCTCTTTACTCACAGAACAAAGGTTGTCTCTCTCTAAGCCAAGCTTCTTCCCTTTGCTTCTCTCCATGGAAACAACAGTATATTATCCTTCCACTCCTGTACCCAGAGAACTCCTGTTCACTCTTCAAAACCCACCTCAACAGTCATCAACTCGGAAGCCTTGTTTCAGGCCCCTCCTCCCCCAAAACTAAGTAAATAAAACAATTAAATAAAACATAGGTAACCCCTTTCCCCAGTGTCAAGCTCTGTGCCTGGGCGAGCTTCTCTGCTTGTCCTTCTTTCATGGTCCTGTAATTATTATTATTTTTTTTTTTAATAAGATGGAATCTCACTCTTTCACGCAGGCTGGAGTGCAGTGGCAAGATCTCAGCTCACTGCAGCCTCCAACTCCCAGGTTCTAGCAATTCTTCTGCCTCAGCCTCCCTAGTAGCTGGGACTAGAGGCGTGCACCACCACCTCCAGCTAATTTCTTGTATTTTTAGTAGAGATGGGGTTTCATCATGTTGGCCAGGCTGGTCTCAAACTCCTGACCTCAAGTGATCCTCCCACCTCGGCCTCCCAAAGTGCTTGGATTACAGGCTTGAGCCACCGCGCCCAGACTGGTCCTGTAATTCTTTTTTTTTTTTTTTTTTTTTTTTTTTTTGAGACGGAGTCTCACTGTGTCTCCCAGGCTGGAGTGCAGTGGCGCGATCTCGGCTCACTGCAAGCTCCGCCCCCCGGGTTCACGCCATTCTCCCGCCTCAGCCTCCCGAGTAGCTGGGACTACAGGCGCCCGCTACCGCGCCCGGCTAGGTTTTTGTATTTTTAGTAGAGACGGGGTTTCACCATGTTAGCCAGGATAGTCTCGATCTCCTGACCTTGTGATCCACCCGCCTCGGCCTCCCAAAGTGCTGGGATTACAGGCTTGAGCCACCGCGCCCGGCCTCCTGTAATTCTTTCTGGGCACACTGGCCCTGTGAGCTGGAGGAGGGCAGGCGGGGCCTGGCACAGAGCAGCCTCCTGGTAGGTGTTGAGTGAATGAGTGGGGGTGGGGAGGGGAGGCCAGGGAAGGCACCCAGGCTGTGTTCCTCCCACTCCCAGCCTTGCCATGACCTACCAGGCCTCCAGCTCCTGCTGAGTTCTTGCAGAGTGGCCCCTCCCCACTTACAGCTCACTGCCCTGGACTAGGTCCCAGCTGATGGCCCGGCGGAGGTGTCCTCTCTGTTCTTACCCAGTATGACCTAGGTGGGAGCCAATAAGCACAGGGAATGATTATTGCCCTGAGGGTTCAAAAGTGTGCGAGGAAGAAAGGGAGGGAGGGAAGGAAAGAAGGAAGGGGGAGAAGGGAGGGAGGGAGGGAGAGGAGGGAAGGAAGGAAGGGAGCAATGAATGAATGCACACATCAAGGAATGAATGAATGCACACAAAGGAATGAATGCACACAGTAAGGAATGAATGAATGAATGCATACAAAGGAATGCATGCACACACCAAGGATTGAATGAATGCATACGTGAATGAATGCGTGCACACAAAGGAATGAATGGATACACCAAGAAATGAATGCACACACCAAGGAATGAATGAATGCACACAAAGGAATGAATGTACATACCAAGGAATGAATGAATGAGTGCACACACCAAGGAATGAATGAATGAATGCACACAAAGGAATTAAAGAATGCACACGAAAGAATGCATGCACACACCAAGGAATAAATGAGTGAATGTACACACCAAGGAATGAGTGAATGAATGAATGCTCACAAAGAAATGAATGAGTGAATGTACACACCAAAGAATTAGTGAATGAATGCACACACAAAGGAATGAATGAATGAATGAATGTACCACTTGTGGGGAGCAAGAAAGGCCTGAGAGAATCCCAGCTGAGGGGGCCCGCATGTGTGCCCCTGCTGCTGAGGGGCCTGGGCATGCTGGTGCATGGGGGAAGGGCTTGGGTTTGGGCTGAACTGGCTCACAGGCGACCCATCAAATGTCACAGATGACCTTGAACAGCTGCCACAAATGACCTTGAGCAGCACGCTTCCCCTCCCAAGCCTTAGCCCCCCAAGATGTAACATGGATTAGAACCACCTCATGGTGCTTTTCTGAAAATTCGGTGGGCCTAATGTGGTGGCTCACGCCTGTAATCCTAGCACTTTGGGAGGCCAAGGTGGGTGGATCGCTTGGGCTCAGGAGTTTGAGACCAGCCTGGGAAACAGCAAGACCCTATCTGTTTTGTTAAAAAAGAAAAAGAAAAAAAAGAAAATTTGGTGGCGTGATGGGTGTGCCAGTTGGAGAGCTGTGACATTTGGTTTTTTGGTTCAACCCCAAGCCAGTGCAGACAAGTGACCGTCCGCAGCCAGCAGGCCAGGCCTCTCAGTGTCACCCTGGCTGAGGTTGTTCGTGTATGTGTGTGTGTGTCCCTTTCTTAACTGTCCTCTTTCTTTGCATCACGTGTGTGGTCTTTTCTGTCTCATACACACATACCCGTTGCATTTGCATGCTCTGACACACTGATGCTTCCTTTTTAAAAATTTTTATTTTTGGAGGCAGGGTCTTGCTCTGTCACCCAGCCTGGAGTGTAACGGCACGATCACAGCTCTCTGCAGCCTTGAACCCCTGGGCTCATCTGATCCTTCTGCCTCAGCCTCCTGACTAGCTGGGACCACAGGTGTGGACCACCACGCCTGGCTATTTTTTTTTAAATTTTTGTAGAGGTGGGGTCTTGCTATGTTGCCCAGGCTGGTACACTCCTGCTTCTTTATGTATGTATGTATGTATTCTCTTTTTAGAAAGTTATTTCATTGAATCCTTCTTTAAGCACAGACTTTTCCGAAGCTCTGGGGACACTTGGGGAGAAGAGGAGGGGAGGGTTCTAGATGCCCCCTGGGGCCACATTGGCCCTGGGTGCAGGACAAGCCCACGCAGGAGAAACAGACCCTGCCTAGGGGTCTCCTCTTTGCCTCCTCCCTAGGTCCCAGCTGGGTGGTCTTCCCTGTTCACTGCTGGGCAGGGTTGGGCAGTGCAGAGCCGAGCCCACCGCTGTCATCATCCCAGGGCGAAGGGGCTTGAAGGCTGCGTCATGGGGTGATGGGAACCCGGATTTAGTCGGTACGACCTGAGCTCAGGTTTCAGCTTTGCCACATCCTTGCGGTGGGGTCTTCGGGTTGGAATTCCTCCTCTGTAAAATGAGAACTTGTGAGAATTAAACCTGGTCCCGGCATTTGGGAAACAGCCCTGTGACTCCTTCCCTTTGTTCCCTCTGGAGGGGGTGGTCCTTGAGCTCTACCGAGCTCACGCCAGCGAGAGTCATGGCCGAGCCCCTGGGCCAGATGCCAAGCTCCATGCCACCTTGGCACTTACTTTTTTGGCTCTGGGCCTCTTGGCTGTCCTCTCTGTGAAGGGCATCTAAGGTGGTGGGTGAGGGAGGGGAGTTTGGTTTGTTTGTTTGTTTGTTTTGTTTTGTTATTTTTTCGAGATGGAGTCTCACTCTGTCACCCACGCTGGAGTGCAGTGGCATCATCTCTGCTCACCGCAGCCTCCACCTCCTGGGTTCAAGTGATTCTCCTGTCTCAGCTACCTAAGTAGCTGGAACAACAGGCACCCACCACTGTGCCCGGCTAATTTTTTAATTTTTAGTAGAGGCGGGGTTTCACCATATTGGCCAAACTGGTCTTGAACTCTTGACCTCAAGTGATCCACCCACCTCAGCCTCCCAAAATGCTGGGATTACAGGTGTGAGCTACCGCACCTGGCCTTTGTTGTTGTTTAGAGACAGGGTCTTGCTCTGTCTCCCAGGCTGCAGTACAGTGGCACAATCGTAGCTCACCGTGGCCTCAAACTCCTGGCTCAGGCGATCCTCCCGTCTCAGCCTCCCGAGTAGCTGGCGCCACAGGCATATGCCCAGCTAATTTCTGTATTTATTGTAGAGACAGGGTTTTGCCGTGTTTCCCAGGCTGGTCTCGAACTCCTGGCCTCAAGCCATCCTCCCACCTTGGCCTCCCAGAATGCTGGAATTATAGGCGTGAGCCACCATGCCCAGCCAGGAAGGGGAGTCTTTTTTTAAACGGGCTGAGCCAGGAGCTTTGTCTTAGCCTTGTTCTTTTGTCTACATGCCTTTTCCCACCTCCCACTAGGCTGCACTTCACTGGGGTGAATCGGTCAGAACCAGCCAGCGGGAACACCTGTTTCCCAGACATCCAGGCTGTGGGCGGCAGAATAGGCTCATGCGTTAGCTCACTCGCTGCTATCCTCCTAGCTGGCCCTGAGCGCCGGGTGCAGGGTGTTTGGGATCGGAAATTGCAGCTGGATTTCTGTTACTTCACTGTCACCCTGGCCCCAGGGTTGGCTAGAAAGTGGGCTCTCTGGGCTAGACTCCTATGGGAGTCCCCCAGCCTGGAGGCAGCCCTGCCTTGAGTCGGGGCAGCACTGACTCAGACGTGGGCACAAGCGCTTGGCTAATCTTTGGCTCAGGGTCCGGGCTGGCCTCCAGCTCTCGGCGGCCGGCAAATCTGCTGCTGTCTGGGCAAGGAGTCCCTAGCAAGACACGGGGCAGGCGGCAGGCAAGCAGGGAAGCTGAGCTTCTTGGAGTCTGGAGTAGGGAACATCCCTGAAGATGACCCAGGCCCTGCACCTGGCTGGGTGTAAGAGTCCCCTGTGAACTTAAAAATACAGTGTCCTGGCCGGGCGCGGTGGCTCACACCTGTAATCCCAGCACTTTGGGAGGCCGAAGTGGGCAGATCACTTGAGGTCAGGAGTTCGAGACCAGCCTGACCAACATGGTGAAACCATGTCTCTACTAATAATATAAAAATTAGCCGTGTGTGGTGGAGCATGCCTGTAATCCCAGCTACTTGGGAGGCTGAGGCAGGAGAATTGCTTGAACCCGGGAGGTGGAGGTTGCAGTTGCAGTGAACTGAAATCATGCCACTGCACTCCAGCCTGGGCAATAGAGTGAGACTCCATCTCAAAAAAAAAAAAAAATACAATGTCCGGGGCCCCGCTGCCCAGGGAGCGGTCACCTCTGATGGGATGGGGCCCAGGAGCCTGGGCACTGAACAGCAGGTGTTGGCAGCAGCTGAGCTACCAGCCATCATTGCTTCACAGGTGGGCGGAGCAAAATCGGGAGCTGGGTGATGGGACAGATGTGACAGCAGCTCTTCCACAATTCCTGGACTGTAACCTGGGGTCTTCCCAGCGGACTTCCCTCCACCCATCCCAGCTCTGCCTTTTGGGGGCTTCAAGTCTCTCACATTTTTTTTTTTTTTTTTTTTTTTTGAGACGGAGTCTCGCTCTGTCACCCAGGCTGGGGTGCAGTGGCCGGATCTCAGCTCACGGCAAGCTCCGCCTCCCGGGTTTACGCCATTCTCCTGCCTCAGCCTCCCGAGTAGCTGGGACTACAGGCGCCCGCCACCTCGCCCGGCTAGTTTTTTGTATTTTTTAGTAGAGACGGGGTTTCACCGTGTTAGCAAGGATGGTCTTGATCTTCTGACCTCGTGATCCACCCGTCTCAGCCTCCCAAAGTGCTGGGATTACAGGCTTGAGCCACCGCACCCAGCCGTCACATTATTATTATTACTTTAATAATTTCAACTTTTAGGCCGGGCTGTATTCCCAGCACTTTGGGAGGCCGAGGTGGGTGGATCACTTGATGTCAGGAGTTCGAGACCAGCCTGGCCAACATAGGGAAACCCCATCTCTACTAAAAATAGAAACATTAGCTGGGCATGGTGGCGGGCACCTGTAATCCCAGCTACTTAGGAGGCTGAGGCAGGAGAATCGCTTGGACATGGGAGGCGGAGGCCGCAGTGAGCCGAGATCTCACCACTGCACTCCAATCTGGGTGACAGTGAGACTCTGTCTCAAAAACAATAATAATTTTAACTTTATTTTAGATTCTGGGGGTACATGTGCAGGTTTGTTACAAAGGGATATTGCATGATGCTGAGATTCGGGGTACAATTGATCTCATCACCCAGGTAGTGAGCATAGCACCCAATAAGTAGTTTTTCAACCTCTCCTTTTCCCCTCTCTCCCTGCTTTTGGAGGCCTTGGTGTCTGTCATTCCCATCTTTATGTCCATGAGTACCCAACGTTTAGCTCCCCTTTTAAGTGAGAACATTTGATATTTGGTTTTCTGTTTCTATGTTAATTTGCATAGGATAATGACCTCCAGCTACTTCCATGTTGCCGCAAAGGACATGATTTGGTTCTTTTTTATGGCTGCATAATATTCCATGGTGTGCATGTAGCACATTTTCTTTATCCATTCTACCGTTGATGGGCACCTGGGTTCAATCTATGTCTTTGCTATTGTGAATAGTGCTGCAGTGAACAGACACGTCTCTCACTTTATTAAGGGAAGTTGACTTTTTGAACTCAAAGGATGGACATGTGGGACATTTCTCTTCCTCGCGAGTGTCTGTGTTTTTGGCTGCTGAGAGAGGCATCTGGGCTCCTGTTCCCATTGCTCCCTGCGTTGCAGGGTGACCAACCATCCTAGGTGGCCCGGGACTGAGGGGTTTCCCAGGAGACGGAACTTTCTGTGCTAAACCCAGGAATGTCGAGTTGGGCCCGGTTGACTGTGTGTCAGCTCTGCATGTGAGCAGCTGGTCTGTTCCCTGAGTCCCTGTGAATGTGGGAAGCGTGGTCTTCCTGCCACATGGTGACAGCAAGGACACCAGCAAAGTTGGAGACAGACAACCTCCTTCCCCCTGTGCACTGGCTGAGGCCTGGGGCAAGTGCCTTTCTCGTCTCTAAAACAGAGTGATGCTAGAGGAAGGACAGTAGCTCATGCGGGCCAATGCTGCCATCAGAATTTTTACTTTTTTTTTTTCAATGGAGTGTTGCTGTGTTGCCCAGGCTGGAGTGCAATGGCGCCATCTCGGCTCACTGCAACCTCTGCCTCCTGGGTTCCAGCGATTCTCCTGCCTCAGCCTCCCAAGTAACTGGGGTTACAGGCACGCACGCTACCACGTCCAGCTAATTTTTGTATTTTTAGTAGTGTTGGGGTTTCATCATGTTGTCCAGGCTGGTCTCAAACTCCTGAGCTCAAGTGATCTGCCCACTTCACCCTCTCAAAGTGCTAGGATTACAGCCGTGAGCCACTGTGCACAGCCATGCTATCAGAATTTTTATTTTTTATTTAAAAGACAGGGTCTTGCTCTGTCACCCAGGCTGGAGTGCAGTGTTGCCGTCATAGCTCAGTACAGCCTCGAGCTCCTTGTCTCAAGCAGTCCTCCCGCCTCGGCCTCCCATAGTGCCGGGACTATAAGCGTGAGCCACTGTACCCGGCCTCTGCCTTCATTTTCTGTTTAGAACCATTCCCACTTTACAAATGAAAAATCTCAAGGTTTCAGGACTCACCCGAGGTGGTCCTAGCACACCTGGGCCTGGGTCTCATCTTCCCCCGCTGCATTCTTGCTCCAGGCACGTGGAACCTGCCTCTCCCTCCATCTGAGGCCCTGGGCATTTGCAGGGAGTAGGCGTCTCTCTCCATGCTCCCCAAGTCCGCCCACCGGGCTGTGGCTCGGGACAGAAGGTCCTACAAGCCTGGATGACCGGGACAAGGAACCGGGGATGGCCCACAGCCCAGCCCTTCTTCCCTCTCTCTGTCCTTCCCTCCTGGAGTCCCTGGTTTCTTCCTAAATGGATTAGAGCCTTTACTGGAAGGAGCCGGCCGCTGTCTGGGGCAGCCGGGAGCCCAGGGCTGGATGGCTGTCTGGTGGCTCCTGCTTTGCCCTGATTCGATTTGGGCCTCAGCAGCTGGGAGGCTGGCAGCCCTAAGGCCTTTGTGGGAATAGTTCAAGGGACCGGCTGGCAGGGGGTGGCTGGGGGGAGGGGGACACCTTCCAGCCCCCAGGCAGCAGACCTCTCAGCTGGATCTTTTACGAAGTCCGGTCACATGCAAGACCCTCCTGCAGGCTTCCTGCCATGGAATATCCCCCATCGTGGCCACTGGCCACCCCTTGGTTCATCAGTGGGTCTCATCCATGGCCTGTGTCTCATCCATGGCCTGTCACCGCCTCTGCATCCCTTAATACAGCGGATTTCAAAGTTCTATAAAATTGGAACCCAGAAGAAGAAATGTCTTTTCTAAACATTTAGCAGCAAACTCAACATACATTTTGGCCAAACGCCTACCGGCCAGTTGTTTAAATCAATATTTATCCACAGCCAAAAAGCAGAGGAGAGCCAGAACCGAGGCCAGAGCTGAGCTCTGATGTGTCTCTCATTTCTCAGGACGTTTCTGTCCCTGAGGCTGGACACCTCCGGCCTAGTGAAGTGTGATGCACTCTGACATCTCCTGTTCTCTGTCATTGGCCAATGATCATACATCATGACCTACTGCAAGGTCTGTCTGTGGCTGGGACCACACACCTTGGGCCTCATGTACATCGGGCACTGATTGAGGCCCTGGGGTGTGACAGTGGCAGGCAGACCTGGTTTCTGCCCTCAAAGAGCTTACAGTTGGCAGGGGCACCCATGGCAGCAGAAGACACCCCAGGCCTGGTGCCCTTTGTGGCGCCAGCCCCGCGGTCCTCCTGCCTGGGCCTTCCCTACCCCACTGGGTGCAGAAACTCCTTATCTGCAGGTAGGAGGCAACAGGTTTACAGGCTCCTTTGGGTCCTGCAGCCCTGCTGTCTGCCGTCAACACCCAGCAGGGGCCACACAGAAAGCACTGGGACTGAGCCCAGAGAGGGGAACCGAGAGGCCTCTGCCTCTGGTCTCTGCCTTCTTTACTTGGATTGGTGCAGGGACAGCTGCCTTGAGGGCAGGCCCAGGCCCTGGGGCAGGCTGTGGGTGCCCCCCGGGTCAAGAAGGAGAGGGGCAGGGTAGAACCAGGGGCTGAGGGAGGCTCATCTTTGTGTCTCATGGGTGCCCAGCTGGGCACTGTCATACCCAGCAAGCCTGTGCCATGCCACGGGGACCCACAATTGGGGGTTCTGGACTTGAGGGGGAGGATGCAGCTCTGTCCCCCAGGAATCCCACTGCAATGGGACACAGTCCTGTCCTGGGGAGCCCCCGACCTGAGACAAAGCAGCCTCGGCCCTGCTGTATCTTTCAATATTCCTGAAGCCAAGTCTCCTGGCTAGGAGGGAAACTGAGGCTGGAAGGCCTCGGTGGGGGTGGCATTGGCCTCAGAAGCACGTGGCTTGATGCAGAAATGTGACGGCAGAGCTCAGAGGTGTGCGGAACAGAGGGGAGGACATCACCGGCTTCTGACCCTGCTGGGCTTCAGGTTGGGGGTACAGGAGGTGGGCCAGCAGGTTGGACAATTAAAAGCTTTGATGAGACTGGGTGAGGTGGCTCGTGCCTGTACTTTCAACACTTTGGGAGGCTGAGGAGGGCAGGTCACCTGAGGCCAGGAGTTCAAGACCAGCTGGCCAACATGGTGAAACCCCATCTCTACTAAAAACACACAAATTAGCCAGATGTATGGTGGCACCTGTAATCCCAGCTACCAGGGAGGCTGAGGCAGGAAAATCACTCAGACCCAGGAAGGGGAGGTTGCAGTGAGCCAATATTGTACCACTGCACTCCAGCCTGGGCAACAGAGCGAGAATCTGTCTCGAAATAAAATTAAATTTAAAATTTAAAAAAGCTTCAAGGACAACCAGCAGATGATGGTAGGGCCAGGAAGGGTGCTTGAGGCAGGGGGAACTGAACCCTCACAGACTAGGGGATCATGAATGTCGGTCCATCTGGGAGTGGCACAGCTTAGAGGACCTGGAGCATGGAGTGTGAGGGGGATCTGGAGTGGGGGACAGGAGACTAGGTAGCTAGAATACCAGGCTGAGGAGTTGAGAGCTAATGTGGGCAGCAGGGAACCATGGAGGGTGTGTGAGCAAGGGAGGGCTGTGGCCAGAACTGCCCACATTGGGAGAGGTGGCAGTTGGGGCCTGCCCAACAGACTGGTCCTGGTGCTGGGCTCAGCTTGTGTGTGCCGACTTCGGAGGGCATGCCACAAGGTGCGAGTTATCCTGCCACCTGTGCCCAGGCCTGTGCAGGCTCTAATCCCATCACACATAAAGCCCTTGGGCCCAGGGAAGGTCGGCCCTGGATACACAGGCAGCCGTGGGAGTCCGGGGGTCAGGTGGATTGGGGCGGGCGGGCGCCACATGAGCCAAGCCCCCTGCCTTGTGCCCACCACCACTGCCTCCTCCCTCCCCACAGGCGACCATGGCCTTGCTGGGCAAGCGCTGTGACGTCCCCGCCAACGGCTGTGGACCCGACCGCTGGAACTCTGCCTTCACCCGCAAAGACGAGATCATCACCAGCCTCGTGTCTGCCTTAGACTCCATGGTGAGTGTCCCCACCCGCCCAGGAGGAGGGGACAGGGTGAGCGTCCCCGCCTGCCTTGTAGCTCAAATCCTACCTCAGCCACTCAAAGGAGCTTTCACTGACCTGAGCCTCAGTTTATCTGACTGCAGCTAGGGCCACGACGCCTGCGTCAAGGGTGGGAGACTTCAGTGAGATCCAGTACATAAAAATCTAGCCCTGGGGCCGGGCGCGGTGGCTCACGCCTGTAATCCTAGCACTTTGGGAGGCTGAGGCGGGCAGATCACGAGGTCAGGGGTTCGAGACCAGCCTGGCCAATATGGTGAAACCTCATCTCTACTAAAGATACAAAAAATTAACTGGGTGTAGTGGTGGGTGCCTGTAATCCCAGCTACTCAGGAGGCTGAGGCAGGAGAACTGCTTGAACCTGGGAGGTGGAGGTTGCAGTGAGCCGAGGTCGCGCCATTGCACTCCAGCCTGGGTGACAGGGCAAGACTCCGTCTCAGAAAAAAAATCTATCCCTGGAATAAACAGTAGTTCCCAGCCCTCGTCCCCTTGTCCCTTCACCCCTCTTGCCATTTCCACTTTGTCCCTGGTATGAACCACACGCCTATGTCCTAGCAGGTGATCTGAGGGATAATGTCTGGGAAGGCATTCATTAGAAAGATGTAATCCCCAACATTAAAGCAAGAGTTCTAACTGCATCTCGGGCGGGAAGAGAGAAACCAGGCTTTGTATAATATGGCGCTATTGCCTGCATACCTAGACCTATAGTAATTTATCCCAAATGAGGACATCGTAATATCATTTTCCTCCAGCCTTTTCCTGGCGGGAGGTTCTGTGATGCAAGTCTTCAAAAAAAATCTGGCCCAGCACGGTGGCTCACGCCTGTAATCCCAGCACTTTTAGGGGCCGAGGTGGGTGGATCACTTAGGGTCAGGAGTTCGAGACCAGCCTGACCAACATGGCAAAATCCCATCTCTACTAAAAATACAAAAATTAGGCAGGCATGGTGGCCCATGCCTGTAATCCCAGCTACTTGAGAGGCTGAGGCAGGAGAATCACTTGAACCCCGGAAGTGGAGGTTGCAGTGAGCAGAGATCACACCACTGCACTCTCGCCTGGGCAACAGAGGGGGACTTCATCTCAAAAAAAATAAATAAAAATAAAAAAATTAGACTGACATGGTGGCACATGCCTGTAATCCCGCCTACTCAGGAGGATGAGACAGGAGAATTGCTTGAACCTGGGAGGCGGAGGTTGCAGCAAGCCGAGATCACGCCATTGCACTCCAGCCTGGGCAACAGAATGAGACTCTCTCAATTAAAAAAAAATTTTTTTAATAAAAATAAAATTAAAAACCTGTCTGACATCAGTTAGCTGCACCCCTGCATTTTAGGATGATGAAGCGCAGAGAGAGTAGGACCTTGCCCGAAGTCACACAGCATGACCAGTTGTTTGGTTTTTTTTTTGAGATGGAGTCTCGCTCTGTCACCCAGGCTGGAGTGCAGTCGCGCAAACTCGGCTCACCGCACCCTCTGCCTCCCAGGTTCAAGCAATTCTCCTGCTTCAGCCTCCCGAGTAGCTGGGACTACAGGCATCCGCCACCACACGTGGCCAGCTAATTTTTGTACTTTTAGTAGAGACGGGGTTTCACCATGTTGGCCAGGATGGTCACAATCTCTTGACCTCGTGATCCGCCCACCTCAGCCTCTCAAAGTGTTGGGATTACAGGCGTGAGCCACTGCACCCGGCCCAGCAAGACCAGGTTTTAAAGTGAGCTTCTGCATACAAAGTCTCCCCGAAAAACAAAGGACCTCCTTCAAGCTATTCCTGCTGCAGATGGCTCAAGGGCTGCTTAGGTGGTGTTTGGGGCAGTGGTGGGAGACACCCCTGGAAAAGTAACTGGGTGCCACACTCTCTCCATAACGACCCCTCCCCTATGCAGAGTGACCTTCATGAGGAGGGGGCCCGAGGAGCTCAGCCCTGTGTCCTGAAGCACTGTGAGCTTGGCAGTGGTGGAAGTGTGGCTGACGTGGGCAGTGATGGGCGATCCCATGACCACTAGCTACCTGTGGCTATTTGCAATTTTTTTTTTTTTTTGGAGAGTTTTGCTCTGTTGCCCAGACTGGAGTGCAGTGGCGCAATCTTGGCTCACTGCAACCTCCACCTCCTGGGCTCAAGTGATTCTCTTGCCTCAGCCTCCTGAGTAGCTGGGATTACAGGCGTGCGCCACCACGCCTGGCTAATTGTTTGTATTTTTAGTAGAGAGAAGGTTTCACCATGTTAGCCAGGCCGGTCTCAAACTCCTGACCTCAGGTGATCCACCTTCCTCAGCCTCCCAAAGTGCTGGGATTACAGGCATGAGCCACCGTGCCTAATTCATTTAAATTCTAATTAGTTAAAATGAAATAAGCAACTCAGTTGTTCAGTTGCACCAGCCTCATTTTACGTGCTCAGTAGTCAGAAGTGGCTGGTGTCTACGGATTGGACAGTGCAGAGGTAGAATATGTTCATTGTCATAGAAAGTTACACTGGGTGGGCCAGGCACAATGGCTCACGCGTATAATCCCAGCACCCTGAGAGGCTGAGTGGGGCAGATCACTTGAGACCAGGACTTTGAGATCAGCCTGGCCAACATGGTGAAACTCCATCTCTACTGAAAATACAAAAATTAGCTGGGCATGGTGGTGCACGCCTGTGGTCCTAGCTATTCGGGAGGCTGAGGCAGGAGAATTGCCTGAGTCTGGGAGGCGGAGGTTGCAGTGAGCCAAGGTCGTGCCACTACACTCCAGCCTGGGTGACAGAGCAAGACTTTCTATCAAAAAAAAAAAGGCCAGGCGTGGTGACTCAAGCCTGTAATCCCAGCACTTTGGGAGGCCAAGACGGGCGGATCATGAGGTCAGGAGATCGAGACCATCTTGGCTAATACGGTGAAACCCTGTCTCTACTAAAAAATACAAAAAACTAGCCGGGTGAGGTGGCGGGCGCCTGTGGTCCCAGCTACTCGGGAGGCTGAGGCAGGAGAATGGCATGAACTCGGGAGGCGGAGCTTGCAGTGAGCTGAGATCTGGCCACTGCACTCCAGCCTGGGTAACAGAGTGAAACTCTGTCTCAAAAAAAAAAAAAAGTTCTACTAGGTAGCAGTGGTCTAGTGAGTGTATTAGAACCTCCCTGGAGGAGCACGTGACCCTCTAGTTATCCTAGCGGTGTGAACAAGACAGGCTCCCCCTGTCCCTGGGCCTTTTAAGGGCTTCCTGAGGGACCCTCATGGGACAATGACATTTGCCTAGCAGTGACTTAAGTCCAGCCTCCTCCAAATGCCAGGGTCTTTTGGTGGCCTGTAGGGAGGGTGGAATGAAGGGATGTGCCTTCGTCACCCGCCCCCAATCTCAGATCCTCTTCCCCACCAGCTCTGGGTGCCTTTAGGTGGGTGAGTTTTCTGCCACGGTCTCGGCGTCTTCAGCTGAGCAGTGACTGTGGCATGAAGCAGCTCTTTCAGCTGTGATGGATGAGAAACAGCTGGATTTATTTGTTTTATTTTTTGTTAATACTCTACAGTGTTCCACGCAGAAAGGGAACAGCAAGCTTTTGTTTTCATCTTAGAAGAAAATGAATGCCCTGTGTTTTAATTTTCCAGTAGGGACCCTGGAGGACAGACCTCCTGGCCCCACGCCGCCCGCACCTTCCTAACCAGAGCGATTCCAGGCTGGGGCTGGCACCATAGGCCAGATGATGGCCCAGAGAGGTTACCTGTCCCAGGCCACACAGCACAGAACTGCAATTGGAAGCCAGACTCTATAGCTGCCAGCACTACCTGACTCAGATGAAAAACAGCATTTTTTCGGCACAATCAGGGTTTTCCTGGTGGGGTGGGTCAGAGAGCTGAGATGCTGGTGGTCTCGGTTGCAGGGACCCCCCCATATTAAGGCCTCTGTGCTATGGGGCTGCAGACCTCGACTGTGGGGCCATGAGGATAGCCAGCTCCGTGTTTACCCATATAGGATGTCCCAGTTTAGAGATCTTTTCCCCCAACCATTGAATCCCCATACCCAAGCCCAGTGGCACTGTGGAACTGGGCTGCTTCTTCCCAATTCTACAGACGTGGAAACTGGCCAGGCACAGTGGCTCACGCCTGTAATCCCAGCACTTTGGGAGGCTGAGATGGGCACATCACCTGAGGTCAGGAGTTTGAGACCAGCCTGGCCAACATGGTGAAACCCCATCTCTCCTTATGATACAAAAATTAGTGAGGCATGGTGGCGGGCGCCTGTAGTCCCAGCTACTCCGCAGGCTGAGGCAGGAGAATCGCTTGAACCTGGGAGGCAGAGGTTGCAGTGAACCAAGACTGCGCCACTGTACTCCAGCCTGGGCGACAGAGTGAGACTGTGTCTCAACAAAACAAAACAAAACAGATGTAGAAACTGGAGCCCAGAGGAGGGACATGACTGGCTTAAGTCCCAAAGCAGAAACGGCCGAGGTGAGAATACAGCCCCAGTCTGTCCAATCCCCACCTTTCCTACCGTTCTTCCCACCCCCTCCTCATCCAGGACTTGAGAGGGGCCAAGAGAACGCAGCACGGCATTGTCCCTGGGGCTGGGGCTAAGGTGGGCTTACCCCAAGGAGGAGGACCTTGGAGGGAGGAGCCGAGGACACTTGTCCTCCTCCAGGCCCCCATCGCCAATCCCTGGAGGGCCATTCATTCAGTCGCACTGCAGAATCTGAGACCAAGAACGGTAGAGGGACCGTCTGTCCCTGGAGCTTCTGCTGAGGTCTCAGGCAGCTGGGAGCTCACATCCCACCCCTGAAGTGGGTACTAGAGGTGTTTGGAGTGGGGAGCCCTTCCACTCACACACCCTGCTCTTCCCACAGTGCTCAGCGCTGTCCAAACTGAACGCCGAGGTGGCCTGTGTCGCCGTGCACGATGAGAGCGCCTTCGTGGTGGGCACGGAGAAGGGGAGAATGTTCCTGAATGCCCGGAAGGAGCTCCAGTCAGATTTCCTCAGGTTCTGCCGTGAGTACCCCAGGGCTCTGGAGGGCCAGGCCCGCCATGCCTCGAGGGCAGGAGCTCTGGTCCGTCTCTGGGTCCCCAGCCCTGTCCAGCCAGGGTGACGGTGTGCGGGGGATGAACCTAACAAGCAAGGTTGTCTGAGATTCCCGATGTGGTGTTATTGAGGCAGCCGTGGTTTTTGTGGGAATCATTCCGCAGCCCCTGAGTTGACAGAGACTGGCTGGGTGAACCCCAGGGTAGGCCAGAGCCAGCCACTTCCATCTGCCTTTTCCAGATGGGGACACCAAGGCCCAAGGTTGCTGCTCAGTTCTTCCTCTTCAGTATGTATTTCTGAGCACAAGGACCAAATGCACTTATTCCAACACAATTTTTTTTTTTTTTTAATGAGACAGAGTCTCACTCTGTCACCCAGGCTGGAGTGCAGTGGCACAATTTTGGCTCACTGCAACCTCTGCTTCCCAGGTTCAAGTGATTCTCCTGTCTCAGCTTCCCAAGTAGCTGGGATTACAGGCACCCACCACCACGCCCGACTAATTTTGTATTTTTAGTAGAGATGGGGTTTCACCATGTTGGCCAGGCTGGTCTCGAACTCCTGACCTCAAGTGACCCACCCACCTCAGTCTCCCAAAGTGCTGGGATTACAGATGTGAGCCGCCGCGCCTGGCCATATTCCAATAAGATTTATTGATCACCTGCTGTGCACGGCATCCTTTCTGATGCTAACTCACCTACCCTGACATCAACCTGAGGAGGCAGGCACTGTCATTGCTATAGTGACAGTTAACATCTTAGGCCAGGTGCAGTGGCTCATGTCTGTAGTCCTAGCACTTCAGGAGGCTAAAATGGAGGATCACTTGAGCCCAGAAGTTGGAGACCAGCCTGGGCAACATAGCAAGACCCCTGTCTCTACAAAAAATTTAAAAATTAACCAGGCTTGATGGTGCACACCTGTAGTCCCAGTACAGAAAGCCATGGATGGGACCAGGCACGGTGGCTTACGCCTGTAATCCCAGCACTTTGGGAGGCTGACGCAGGAGGAACACTTGAGCCTGGGAGTTTAAGGCTGCAGTGAGCTACGATGGCACCACTGCACTCCAGCCTGGGTGACAGTGAGACCCCATCTCAAAAGAACCATGGTATAGCATGAGGTTAAGAGAACGGGCCACCTGGGTCCACAACTGCTGTGCCTCAACCCACTCATCCGTGAAAGGGGAGAACGGGTGGGTCTGAGGGTTAAACGAATTTGTACCCAGCAAGCACTTAGGACAGTGTCTGGCACTGAGTTCACACTCAATAGACACCAGCTGTTGTTGCTATTATTAGTATTCGCATCACACGCCTAAGATCAGCTGTTTCAGGGAAGGGCATCCCCCAGCGCTGGGCCTATCATTACTGGGGTACAGCTGCGTCCCCAGCCAGCCCCCCACCCCACTCAGCCTTCAGAGCCTAGACCTTCCCCAGGGCCAGAATGGAGGACTGGGCCGGGTAGAGTGGACAGCAGCAGGTCCTGTGGCACCCCAGCCTCCCAGAGCCTGAGGCGGTGCACCTGGCTTCTAGAGCCAGGCAGAGCCGCTATTTATAGCACCAGGAACTCGGCTGGTTTATTTCAAGCTCCGCAGATCCCAGAGGAGAACAGGCTCCAAGCTGGGAGAGGGCCGCGGGCCCCTCCTCTCATCTCCTTTCCAATGCAGCTTCTAGAACATTCCCGAAGGATCTACCAACACTCTCCGGTCCCCACTCTGGCCCAGCCTGGCATGAACCTGCTGTTTGCAACCCACGGCCTCCTCGGAGCAGGGGTTGGGGGGTGCCCGTTGTTTCTTCCTTCGGCAGAGCAGAAAACGGGGGCATAGATTGGTCGAGACAGTGTTGGTGTCAGGGCACAGAAAGGCATGGATGGGGCCAGGCACGGTGGCTCACGCCTGTAATCCCAGCACTTTGGGCGGACAAGGCAGGCGGATCACCTGAGGTCAGGAGTTCGAGACCAGCCTGGCCAACATGATGAGATCCCATATCTACTAAAAATTCAAAAATTAGTTGGACATGGTGGCGGGCGCCTGTAATCCCAGCTACTCGGGAGACTGAGGCAGGGGAATCACTTAAACCCTGGAGGTGGAGGTTGTAGTGAGCTGAGATTGTGCCACTGCACTCCAGCCTGGGCGACAGAGTGGAAAAAAAAGAGAGAGAGAGAGAGGGAGGGAGGGAGGGAAAGAGAGAGAGAGAAAGAGAAAGAGACAGATGGAACGTTCATCGAACCTCAGTTCTGAGCTGGAATAGCCGGCCTCCCACGAGCATGCACAGATGGAGGCTCAGAGAGAGAAGGGACTTACCCAAGGTCACACAGCAAATTAGAGGTGACCAGAGGTGAGGCCCAGCCCTGGGCCAGGCAATGGGAACTCTGAGATGACCAGCCCTGGCCCTCAGTGGGGTGGTTGGGATAGGGCTTGGTCACTCATTAATTCTTCATTCATTCATTCACTTGTGTATCACGTTGTGTGCCAGTCTCCACGGCTCAGCACAGGGCAGAGACATCCCAGCTCGAAGGCTGGGTGGTGAGACGGGTGTTCACTGTGGCCTCCCGTGCTGTGTGTCCCACAGGAGGGCCCCCGTGGAAGGATCCGGAGGCAGAGCACCCCAAGAAGGTGCAGCGGGGTGAGGGCAGCGGCCGGAGCCTCCCTCGGTCCTCCCTGGAACACGGCTCAGATGTGTACCTTCTGCGGAAGATGGTAGAGGAGGTGTTTGATGTTCTTTATAGTAAGATCCTTCCTCATTCCATTTGGGGGCCCCAGGGAGGGTGGGAGCCTGGGTCCCCACCCAGCAGAGGGGGCCCCCTCCTGTCCCACTACAGGCCCTGGGCAAAGCCGGACCCCAAGGCATGGAGGTACTGGTTACCCTAGCCCTTCCTCATCTCTGCATTCCCAGACACAGACGTTCTACTCCAGCCGTTTTCCCAAACCTCCATCCCCACTGTCCCTGCCCTGGCTCAAGTCATGCCACCTCTTGCCTAGAAATAGCCCCAGGCTTGCCACGGTCTCCCTGCCTCCCCACATCTGCCCTGCCACCAAGGGCATCTTCTCAAAGCACAAGTCTGACCATGAATGAAGCTCTTGCCTCCACAGCCTTCGGGGGCTCCCCATCGACCCTGAGCATGGCACAGGGGCCCACACACCCATCCTCATCCCCTCTATACCTTCTTTTCCTGCTAGGTGACAGGGCCCTACTGACCTCCCTACAGAACCACTTCTCGTTCTCCAGCACTCGCTGGTTCCTTTCACATGCCCTGGCCTTCGCGCTGTTGCATCTTTTGAGACTGCCTTTCCCCTCCTCTGTCTGGCGGACACCCGCGTGCCACTGAGGCTCTGCTCCTGGAAGCCGCCTCACAGTGGGTTTAGGCCCCTCTCTTGGCACCCACAGTGCCCTGTCCCCTCACCAGCCCAGGAGCTCTCCAGGGTCAGGGGCTATGTCTGCCCTTTCTCGCTGTCTCCAGCCTGCAGTTCAGAGCCCAGCAACAGCAGGTACTCGGAGAACGTTTGTTGAATGACTAAGTGAAGGCTGATTGCTCAGCCACGTCTTTCCTGCAGGGAGAGGAGAACTGGCCTCCCTTGGGAAGCATCAGGTTGCTGAGGGCCTCAGGGCCCCAGTGGTGGCCTTCACACGCCCTGGGAAACCTTGGGCAGGTCCCTTTGGCCCTCAGGGTCCCACCTCATTCATTTCTGATTTGGCTTTATCCCTTCTCCTACTGTGGCCTTTGGTTTTATGGAGCAAAGGTCTGCGAGGAAACTTCTGGTGTTCTTATGTCAGGAGGAGGGGTACTCAGAGGCCCTGGGCGGTCACGCTGGCCACCCTGGGATGGGGGACTTGCCACGCATGGTTGACTCTACCCCATCGACACTTTTGCCAGCTGCAGGGCCCATGCACAGAGCCCCCCGCACCCCTGCCCACCTTGCCCTGGCCCCCCTTTCCACTTTGGGCAGAATTCAAGGAGGCTATGAGAGGATGGGCCTCCTTCTGGCTCCAGGTGGGGGCTGCAGCCTGGAGGTGGCAACAGACATCCCAGTGCCCAGTCCTCAGTCCCCAGCTTGCCTCCCCTCATCTGTGCCCCCAATCCCCATCTTTGTTCCCGCGTCTTCTCAGTCTGTCTCTTCCTCTTCTCTTCTATCTTTTTCTTTTGTTGTTGTTTTGAGATGAAGTTTCGCTCTGTTGCCTGGGCTGGAGTGTAGTGGCACGATCTCGGCTCACTGCAACCTCCGCCTCCTGGGTTCAAGCGATTCTCCTGCCTCAGCCTCCTGAGCAGCTGGGATTACAGGTGCCCGCCACCACACCCAGCTAATTTTTGTATTTTTAGTAGAGACAGGGTTTCACCATGTTGGCCAGGCTGGTCTCAAACTCCTGACCTCAAGTGATCCGCCCGCCTCGGCCTCCCAAAGTGATGGGATTACAGGCATGAGCCACCGTGCCCGGCCTCTCTCGTCTTTTTCTGAATCCCCTATTTTTGCTCCCTCTCCACTTCCTCCTCTTCTTGCTTTCTCTCCCCTCTCTTGGTCTCTCTCCCTTCTTCCCTACACATTTTTCTTCTTCTTCTTCTTTTTTGAGATGGATTCTCGTTCTGTCACCCAGGCTGGAGTGCAGTGGCATGATCTCAGCTCCCTACAACCTGCCTCCTGGGTTCAAGTGATTCTCCTGCCTCAGCCTCCTGAGTAGCTGGGATTACAGATGCCCACCACCATGCCCAGCTAATTTTTGTAGTTTTAGTAGAGACGGGGTTTCCTCATGTTGGCCAGGCTGGTCTCGAACTCCTGGCCTCAAGTGATCCTCCCACCTCAGCCTCCCAAAATGCTGGGATGACAGGCATGAGCCACCGTGCCCGGCCCTTACAGCTTCTTCCTTGCAGTCTGGCTCATGCAAGTGCCCGCTTCTCCGTCTCTTCTGCCCTCTTTTCTCCCACCAGATTGTCTCTCTCTGCTCTGTCCTCTGGGCCCTTGTAGTCCCCGGTTTCCCTTCTAGCCAGGTGCCCAAGTGGAGAGGGGCTTGGCCAGGGAGGGCAGCAGGGATCCCCCCTCGGTGGGGGAGCCCCAGCCCCCCAGATACAGACAAGGGGCCCTTGTCCACAGCATCCACCCCCAGCCTGCAGGCAGTTATTCTGCACAAAGTCTGCAGTTATGAGGGGTCCATGGGAACCCTGCACTAAAGGGAGCCACTCAACACTGCCCCCACTCTGGGGCACAGCGGCCCCGACTCCAGCCTGGCTGCCCTCTCATACCAGGCCCCTCTCCTGGACTCCCCCTACAGGCGAGGCCCTGGGAAGGGCCAGCGTGGTGCCGCTGCCCTACGAGAGGCTGCTCAGGGAGCCAGGGCTGCTGGCTGTGCAGGGGCTGCCGGAGGGCCTGGCCTTCCGGAGGCCAGCTGAGTATGACCCCAAGGCCCTTATGGCCATCCTGGAACATAGCCACCGCATCCGCTTCAAGCTCAAGAGGTGAGTGAGGCAGCTGGCCCGGGGCTGGGCCAGGGCCGGGGCCTGGAGGCCACTTAGCCAGAGGGAAAGGGACTTGAGATGCCCATGGGGGACCCTGGTGGTGAAAGCTCCCAGTCTGATGGTGGAGGTGAAGTGAAAGCGAAGTCATAGAACAGGATCTGAGCTAGGTCATTAAGCCTTGCAGTCTTCCCAGGGAAGTTGCATTGCAGAGAGACTGAAAGAGACATGACTTGGGACAAAATAGCACCAATGTGATCGGGTGCAGTAGCTCACACCTGTAATCTCAGCACTTTGGGAGGCTGAGGTGAGAGGATCACTTGAGGCTAGGAGTTCGAGACCAGCCTGGGCAACATACCAAGACCCTGTCTCTGCCAGAAAAAAAAAAAAAAAATTACCCAGGTGTGGTGGTACACACCTGTCATCTCAGCTGAGGCAGGACGATTGCTTGAGCCCAGGAGTTTGAGGATGCAGTGAGCTGTGATTGTATCACTGCACTCCAGCTGGGCAACAAAGCAAGACCTTGTCTCTTAAAAAAAATTTTTAAATGTGGCATTTTAGGTGTCAGAAGTGGGAGAACCATGTCCTGTGCTTGTTCAGGTTGTAAATCTGGGGTTAATTAGGGACCCAGGGGAGATACTGTTGAGGCTGGTCTGAGGCAGTACCAATTGTCAGGAGAGCCAGGAAGGCAGCCTGAGGGCTTAAGGTTGAGCCCATCTCTGCTAGGCACCCCAGGCAATGCAGAGGCAGAGAAGGGGAGGGGAGCAGCAGGAGACGGGAGGCAATCAATTGCACCTGGCAGGATCTGATCAGTGGATTGGAGCAGAGGGGCAGAGCCCAGGTCCTCCAGTGGCGTAGTTCTGTGGCCCTGGGCACACCATTCCCACCTCTGAGCCTGCATCCCCACTTGTAAAGTAGAAAGGCAGCTCCTGTCCTGCCCTCTTACGGGGCTGTTATGTTCTGCTGAGGGTGGGGATGCAGGGTTGTGGGGGAAGAGCTGCAACATGTGAAACAGATGTACAAAGCTGTCCATGTGTCCTCTCCTTTACTCAGGCCACTTGAGGATGGCGGGCGGGACTCGAAGGCCCTGGTGGAGCTGAATGGTGTCTCCCTGATACCCAAGGGGTCACGGGACTGTGGCCTGCATGGCCAGGCCCCCAAGGTGCCACCCCAGGACCTGCCCCCCACCGCCACCTCCTCCTCCATGGCCAGCTTCCTGTACAGCACGGCGCTCCCCAACCACGCCATCCGAGAGCTCAAGCAGGAAGCACCTTCCTGCCCCCTTGCCCCCAGCGAACTGGGCCTGAGCCGGCCCATGCCAGAGCCCAAGGCCACTGGTGCCCAAGACTTCTCCGACTGTTGTGGTAACACTGCTGCTGGGATCTCCAAGTCTAGGGGGTGGGACAGAGGTCACTCATGCATGGGACATCCTCCCAGGGCAGGTCAGGATGCCTGGGCCCTCTTAGGTTGGAAGGAGCTGTGTCTGGGCATGGGGGTGGGACTGGACAGATGCTGTCCTAGCAGAGACCCCTTGGACCTTGGGTCTCTGCTCAGCCATCTGTGAATGATGTCCTTGGCCTTGGACTAAGAGACACCTGCAAGGACTCCCTGGGTCCCAGCTACTCAGGAGTCTGAGGCAGGAGGATCAACTGAGCCCAGGAATTTGAGGCTGCATTGAGCTATGATTACATACCTCTGCACTCCAGCCTGGGTGACAGCACAACTCTGTCTCAAAAAAAAAAAAAAAGAACCAGCGATATTTCAGGTGTCAAAAGTGGGAGAGCCACATCACATGCTATAAAGGAAGTTAGCATACTAGTCATCCCCATGCATTCAGTGAGGACACGCTCCAATTCAGTGAGCACCCACTGCATACCCAGCCTGATTAAGGGCACTAGGGGAAGTAGGTCCTGGGGTGGACAGGACAAAAGGAACAGTTGCAGTTGAGATTCATATCCTGCTCGTCTACTTAGTGGCTATGCATCCTGGGGCAAATCTCTATCTCTGAACCTGAGTTTCTTCCTCTATAAAATGGGAATGCTAGCATTACCTGCTTCCCAGAAGTGTTATCATGATTAAAGGACAGATCGGTGGCAGTAGCATCTCCTGAGAGAGGGTTAGAAATGCATATTCTCAGGTCCCACTGCAGTCCTGCTGAATCTGAAGCTCTGGGGATGGGACCCAGTAGTCTTTTTGGACAACTCTGCCAAGTAGTTCCAATGTGCTCAAGTTTGAGAGTTGCTGCATTAAAGCACTGGGTCTGGCCAGGTGTACCTGTAATTCAAGCTCTTTGGGAGGCTGAGGCGGAAGGATTGCTTGAGCCCAGGAGTTCAAGACCAGCCCGGGTAACATAGCAAGATCCTATCTCTACCTAAAAAAAAAAAAAAAAAAAAGCACTTGGGTCTGGGTCTAATGCTTGGCCTGTAGTAGGTGCTTGTAAGTTATATATACTTATTATTATTATTATTATTATTATTAGGGGGGAAAAAAGCCCAAATATGTGGGCTGACCAGGGCTTCGAGCTTACACACATAAAACAAGTGTTCTTACCTGGAAAAGGTGACCTCCGACATCCCTTTCTTGTTAATCTGGCTTTTGGCTAGCAGATTCTGGTACAGACTGTCTTAGGCCTCTGGTCAGGGACCTTGCCTTGAGTTTGTGATCACAGGAATCAGTTCTGGGGTCTCCCTGGCAGATGAGGCTGTTACCCCAGAGCCAGGGCCTATACACTGGGGCCAGATCTGGGGAACCCTCTTGGGGCCCACCTGGAACCCATTTCCTTCTCTCCCTTGTCCAGGACAGAAGCCCACCGGGCCTGGTGGGCCCCTCATCCAGAACGTCCATGCCTCCAAGCGCATTCTCTTCTCCATCGTCCATGACAAGTCAGGTAGGACGGCGCCCATGCAGCACCCAGGCCTGAGTGGGAATCTGGGGTTGGAGGTGGTGCTCATTGAAATTGATAAGTGTCTCCTGGGTCTTTGTGAGAGAAAGGAGGAACAGCTCTGCTCAAGGGACTGCAAGTAAACTGGGATATAATAGTTATCTACTGCTGTATGATAAACTGCCCCAGACTAGGCATGGTGGTTCATACCTGTAATCCCAGCACTTTGGGAGGCTGAGGCAGGAGGGTTGCTTGAGGCCAGGAGTTTGAGACCAGCTGGGCAATAGAGCGAAACACTGTCTCTGCAACAAATAAAAAAAATTAGCTGGATGTGGTGGTGCCTATCCTCTGAAGTCCTTGGGAGGCTGAAGCTACTTGGGAGGCTGTGGCGGGAGGATCACTTGAGCCCAGGAGTTGGAGGCTGCAGTGAGCTATGATCACATCACTGTACTCCAGCCTGGGCAACAGTTAGACCCTATCTCTAAAAAAAAGTTATAACAAAAAATAAAATAAATAACCCCAAAATGGAGCTTAAAACATCAAGTGTTTATTACCTCACAGTTTCTGGGGGTTGGGAATTCAGGACTGGCTGAGCTGGGCAGTGCTGGGTCACAGTCTCTCATGAGGGTGCAGTCAAGATGTTGGCTGGGGTTGCTTGACAGCTGGGGTTGCTGTCATCCAAGAGCTCAACTGGGGCAGGAAGGGATGCTTCTGAGCTCATTCACACAGCTGTTGGTAGGAGGCCTCAGTTCCCAATATGCGGGCTAGCCTTGACGGGGCTGCTTGAGCATCCTCACAACATGGCCGCCGGTTTCCTCCAGCGTTCTCGATCCAAAAGAGAGGAACAAGGAAGCCACATGGCTTTTATGACCCATCCTTAGAAATTGCTGTCATGTTCTATCTGTTAGAAGCCAGAAACATGATCCAGCCTACCCTCCGTGGGAGAGGAATTAAACTCCACCTTTTAAAGGAAGCAATATATTGAATAAAATTTAAAAAAAGATCACACAGAAGTCCTGAGTGTAGCGAAGTGTGGGATTCAGTTATACCAAGAAGGAGTGCAGTAGGACTTGCCAGCAGTTTTGCTCTGTGTGGGTCTCAGCCTCACCTCCAGGAAGAGGTTCTGTAAGAAAACCCAGTCCTAGGCCGGGTACAGTGGCTCACACCTGTAATCCTAGTGCTTTGGGAGGCTAAGGGGGAGGATGGCTTAAGGCCAGGCCAGGCAACCTAGTGAGACCCCACATCTACAAAATTTTAAGAAAGAAAGAAAGAAAGAAAGAAAGAAAGAAAGAAAGAAAGAAAGAAAGAAAGAAAGAAAGAAAACCCAGTCCCCTGGGATCAGAATGGAGGCTCCCCCACCCCGCAAGCCATCCACAACCCAATCTGCCACTGCCCCAAACAAGGTCCAGCCCTGGCAGGGAGGAGACGTGAATGTTCAGATGGAACAGCATCATGACAGGCCCGTGGGCTGGGGCACAAGCTGGGATAGAACCTCACTGGGTTGTCGCAAGCGAGATACTCAGCTTCTTTAAGCCTCAGTTTTCCTATCTGCAAAATGGGAATGATATCTCTGTTTAAAACTTGTCATAAGGAATTAAATAGGAGATTATTATATATATAAAGTACTTAGCACAGATAAGTACATAACAAATTAAAGTTGTTACTTCTACTGATTATAAATGAACCAACAATCACTTGTTATTATTCAATCAAGACAGAGGTTTTGAGAGAGAGGCCAGCAGAGCTGAGAGTTTGGGGGAAGCCAACGAGGCCAGTGCTGAGTGAGACCTCAGATGTAGGAGGTACAAGGGTTAGATTCTCAAGATCAAGACTCAGCCCTTAGCCAGACATGGTGGCGGGTACCTGTAGTCTCAGCTACTCAGGAGGCTGAAGTTGGAGGATCACTGGAGTCCAAGAGTTGGAGGCTGCTGTGAGCTATGATCACACCACTGCACTCCTGGGCAACAGAGTGAGACCCCATCTGTAAAAAAGAAAAAAAGAAAAAACACAGCCAGGAGTGGTGACTCATACCTGTCATCATCCCAGCTGCTTGGGAGGCCGAGGCAGGAGGATCACGTGAACCCAGCAGTTCAAGGCTACAGTGAGCTATGACTGCACCACTGCACACCAGACTGGGCAACAGAATGAGACCCTGTCTCTATTTTTTTAAAAAACATTTAAATTAAAAAATAAAATACTCGATCTCAGGCCAGGCACAGTGGCTCACACCTGTAATCCCAGCACTTTGGGAGGCCGAAGCAGGCGGATCACCTGAGGTCAGGAGTTCGAGACCAGCCTGGCCAACATGGTGGAACCCCGTCTCTACTAAAAATACAAAAATTAGCTGGGTGTGGTGGCACACATCTGTAGTCCCAGCTACTCGGGAGGCTGAGGCAGGAGAATCACTTGAACCCGGGAAGTGGAGGTTGCAGTGAGCCGAGATCACACCACTGCACTCTAGCCTGGGTGAGAGAATAAGACACTATCTTAAAAAAAAAAAAGAAAGAAAGAAAGAAAAGAAAACTTGACCTCTTTTTCTGCTGAAGGGACTGCTTTTCCAGCCTCCTGTATGTCTGGGGCAGGATGGGCTCGGGATGGACAGGCTGAGCCTATTCTGATACCACACCTGTGGGAGAGGCCAGAGACAAATGTTAGGGCAGGAACAGGCAGATGGGGAACCATCAGAGCACTCTGAATTCGTGTACGGTCCGAGGTGGGAGAGGGTGGAAGGACTAGGGGCTGGGGCCAGCCTCGGGGTCTCTGGGGGTGAAAACCCGGTGGTCATGGCCAGTGGGGGGCATGTGACTGTCCCGTGGGGCCCTGCTCACTTGTGCCTCCTGTGTTTTGATAGAGAAGTGGGACGCCTTCATAAAGGAAACCGAGGACATCAACACGCTCCGGGAGTGTGTGCAGATCCTGTTTAACAGCAGATATGGTGAGTGGGCGGCGCGGCCCGCCGTGTGGCCCCAGCAGCCGTGTTGAGCATCTCATTACGTGGCAATCACTCGTGTTCCCCAACACGGCAGCGGGAGCCATATGCTGGCTCCCGCGCGCCGGCAACACTAATGTCATCCGTCGCGGGCTCCTCCTGTCTGGGTAGGGGGTGGTTGTGTCAATATTTCCCTTCCAGATTCTTCAGGGGGCGGAACTGATGGCAAAGCCCCAGACCTGGGCTCAGCGGTGGGGAGCGGGGCAGGTTGGGGGCAGAGATTGCCCATCTGGGGGCCGGGCGCAGTGGCTCATGCCTGTTATCCCAGCGCTTTGGGAGGCCATGGTGGGAGGATCACCAGAGGCCGGGGGTTCAAGACCAGCCTGACCAACATAGTGAGACCTCCCATCTCTACAAAAAAAATATTTTAAACCAGGCTGGGCGCAGCGGCTTATGCCTGTAATCCCAGCACTTTGGGAGGCGGAGGCGGGCGGATCACCTGAGGTCAGGAGTTCGAGGCCAGCCTGGCCAATATGCTGGAACCCTGTCTCTACTAAAAATACAGAAATGAACTGGGTGTGGTAAAACACACCTGTAATCCCAGTTACTCGGATCCTGAGGCATGAGAATCACTGGAACCTGGTGCAGTGAGCCAAGATCGTGGCACTGCACTTGAGCCTGGTGACGGAGTGAGACTCTGTCTCAAAAAATATAAATAAATAAAAAATAAAAATTAGAAGATTAACCACACACCTGGGGTCTTAGCTACTTGCAGGCTGAGGTGGGAGGATTGCTTGAGCCCAGGAGGTTGAGGCTATAGTGAGCTATAATTGTACCCCTGCACTCCAGCCTGGGTGACAGAGCGAGACCCTATCTCTACAAAAGAAACAAACATAACAGATTGCCCATCAGGGGAAGTATCCATAAGGCCCAGAAAAATCTGTATTGGCCTCATGTGCCAGTTCCCCACAGTAACACACCATTTCCTGCCTCCCAGCCTTTACCTGTGCTGTGCCCTCTGCCTGGCACCGCCTTTTCACATCTTAGGGACAAATTCCTAATTGTTCTTTGTTTTGGGAGTCACCTCCTCCAGGAAGCCTTTGGGTCCCCAGCCTGGGCCAGGTAGGCCTGGGTACCCTGATGGTTCCCTCTCTGTGACACCTTGGGAACTTGATACCCCTTGCCTGCCGCTGTCTCCCTGAGGGCCAGGACTGCACCCAACCCCTCTCTTTGTCCCTAGCACCCAGGACAGTCAGGCTCATAGCAGATGTCAGCCCACCGCACTCTGGAAATAAAACGCAAGTGGTAGGCGTGGTGGCTCACGCCTGTCATCCCAGCACTTGGGGAGGCCAAGGCGGGTGAATCACTTGAGCTCAGGAGTTCGAGACCAGCCTGGACAACATGGTGAAACCCCCTGTCTACAAAAACACAAAAATTAACCGGGTGTGGCATGGTAGCATGCACCTGTAGTCCTAGCTACTTTGGGAGGCTGAGGCAGGAGAATCACTTGAACACGGGAGGCAGAGGTTGCAGTGAGCCAAGATCACACCACTGCACTCCATCTAGCCTGGGTGACAGTGAGGCTTTCTCTCAAAAAAAAAAAAAAATCATTAAGAAAAGAATTTAAAAAGAAAAAAAAAAAAAAGAAGGGAGGATAATTCCAAGGAAGAAACAGTCTCAATAGGCTGGGAAGTCAAGGGTGGCTTCATGGACGAGGTGCCCTGTGACCATGACTGGGGCAGCCTCTGCATGTGGGCTGGGCCTTCCACATTGGGATGGGGCTGAGCAAGACTCTGGAGGCCTTAATGAGGAGCCTGGGATAGCCGGCTGCCTTTGATGTGGCCACGCTCCCCAGCCAGGCCTCCTCACTCCTCAGAGCTGCAAAGGGCTGTCTGCACCTGCCCCTGAGTCTCTCCCCGCCCCAGGCAGGTGTGAGCCAGGTGGAGGTTGGGGGAGGGGAACCAGGGAGAAGCCAGCTCTGCCTGCCTTGGGAGGGTTCTGCCCAGGCCAGTGTTCTGGCCTGTCCCACGCCCTGGACTTTCCAAAATGCCAAGCCTTTTCCAAACGTCAGTTCCTGAGTCGCATCCAAAGAGTGTTGGGTGTGGAGTGGTCAAGACCTTGTTCCCCATAAAGCCAGAGCTCCCTCTGGGGAGCTGCGCGGGGGAGAAGGCAGCTGCCCAGGAGTACTGGGGACCCCCCGGATGATGGGAACAGGGTCTGGCAGCCCAAGGTATCCCACAGACTGTGGGTGAGCAACCCCTGCTCCCAGCTCTACCAGCCACCAAATCTGGGTGAATTGGGCCAGTGCGAGTGGTGCAGAGGGGGAAGAAACAGAAACATAAGAATTGGGAGAAACGTTAGGCTTTAGGAAGCCTCGAGGACATGTCCTCTGGGAAGATGCTGGGACCAGGTGAGGGGCCGAGGACGGTGTAAGGTGGCACTGCAGGAAGGCAGCCCCTTCCCAAGGGGCAATAGCAGGGTTTGGGTTCGGCCCTCTGTCCACTGAATCTCCCTGCTGCTGAAAAGACAGGCCCCGATAAACCAGATGAACCGGACTGAGACGAATTCACAGGCACTCAAAGGACCAGTCGCTCAAGGGCTGGGGCTGGGGGTGGCTGCTGATGTGGGAGGTGGAGGGGTGTGGGGAGAGATGCCTTGCCAGCTGTTGAGATTTCGAGGGTTTAATTTGACAATGAGCTAAGTGTGACTTCTCAGTGGGATCTGGATGCCAAAGCCACCAACGCAGACCTGGGCCGCTGCGTCAACAGGAAAACAATGTCAGAAGCACCCGAGGGAGGGCCCAGGCAGGGCTGGAGGGAGGTCCAGCTCTGGGATGGCACTTACAGGAACACAGACAAAGCATGGTGTGGCCAGAGAAGCAGGGCTAGGGCAGGGAGGGGCCTGAGGAACAACCAGGAGATATGGGAGCCTGGAGGGAGGACAGTGTGTCCAGGCCCCATCCATGGTCACACGAGGAGGCAAGAGTGAAGTGGATACTCAGGCCAGGGGAAGGGTGACCCGTGAAATGACTTGCTTAAGGCCAGGAGCGGTAGCTCATGCCTGTAATCTCAGTGCTTTGGGAGGCTGAGGCAGGAGGATCACTTGAGCCCAGGAGTTTGAGATCAGCCTGGGCAACATAGCAAGACCCCATCTCTCCAAAAAATACAAAATAAATAGCTGGGCATAGTAACGCACGCCTGTAGTCCTAGCTACGCAAAAGGCTAAGGCAGGAGGATCACTTTAGCCAGAAGTTGAGGCTGCAGTGAGCAATGATTGCGCCACTGCACTTCAGCCTGGGCTGTTAGCAAGACCCTGTCTCTAAAAAAGAAAGAAAGTACCAGCTTGTATTAGGAACGTAGTAGGTGCTTCAAAAGTGTTTGGTGTGGGGCCGGATGCAGTAGCTCATGCCTGTAATCCCAGCACTTTGGGAGGCTGAGGCGGGTGGATCACCTGAGGTCAGGAGTTCGAGACCAGCCTGACCAACATGATGTCTCTACTAAAAATACAAAAAATGAGCTGGGCTTGGCAGTGCACACCTGTAATCCCAGCTACTCGGGAGGCTGAGGCAGGGAGAATCGCTTGAACCTAGTCGGCAGAGGTTGCAGTGAGCCAGGATTGTGCCACTGCACTCCAGTTTGGGCAACAGAGCAAGACTCCGTTGGGCGGGGGAAAAGTATTTGGTTAATGAATGAATGAAAACGTGCAGCTGGGGTGGAAGTGAATGACTGAAATGGCACAAGTCTGGAAAAATAGAGCAAGTAACCTGGGCATGAGCCTGGATTCTGTTGCTTGGCTGTTGGCAGAGCCGTGAGCTTCTGGGGTGTGTCTTGTTTATGGTGCTGGTAAATGGAGGGCGTGCTGAGCTCCTCCCTGGAAGAAGGGACACACCTGTGCTCACCTGTGCAACCACTTGCCCGCCAAGAGACAACCTCAAGCTTGGGCACTTCCTTTAGCCATTTGTATATTCACTATGCAGAAAGCACTTAGTGTGTGCCCAGCTCCATTGAGGTCGCAGTGGCAAGGCAGAAAACAAAACCCCTACTCTTTTTTAGACAGTCTCGCTCTGTCGCCCAGGCTGGAGTGTAGTGGTGCAATCACAGCTCACTGCATCTTCGAACTCCTGGGCTCAAACGATCCTCCCACCTCAGCCTGCCAAGTAGCTGGGACTACAGGCGTGCTCCACCACGCCCAACTAATTTTTTGTATTTTTATAGAGATGGCTTCTTACTGGTGTGTTGCCCGGGCTGGTCTTGAACTCCTGGGCTCAAGCGTTCTCCAACTGCTGTGGCCTTCCAAAGTGCTAGGATGACAGGCATGAGCCGCTGCACCTGGCCAAAACCCCTGTTCTTCTGCAGCTTCCTTTCTAGACAGTGAGCACACGTAGAGATGAGTGTGGATGTAGTGTCAGGTGGTGACCAGTGGATGACTGACAGAGCAGAGGAGGGAATGAGGGATGGAGGAGGCTGTGTTAGGTTGCCAAGGTGCTATTTGAGCAAATACCTGAAAGGAGGGAGTGAGGGAGGGAGAGAGGAAAGAAGGAAAGATGGGCGGATGCGTGGGTGGGTGGGTGGATGGATGGATGGATGGATGGATGGATGTTTGTGGATTTCTGGGAGAAAGGAATCTGAGCAGACTGAAGAGCAAGTACAAAGGCGTTGAACTGAGTGTATGCTCCTGGCAGGTAGGGGAAGCACCAAGGGGGCAGCAGGGGTGGGGGGAGCACACAGAGGCATGAAGGGGGCAGATGAGGTCAGAGGTGATGAAGTCACATAGGTAGGACTTTGGCTGTCACCAAATCAGATGGGAGCCACTGGACATTTTTTATTTTATTTTTTTAGAGACAGGGTCTCACTCTGTTGCCCAGGCTGGAGTGCAGTGACACGATCTTGGCTTACTGCAGCTTCAGACTCCTCGGCTCAAGTGATTCTCCTGCCTCAGCCTCCTGAGTAGCTGGGACTACAGATGTGCACCACCACACCTAGCTTTTTATATTTTACTTTTCTGCAGAGATGGGGTCTTGCTATGTTGTCTAGGCTGGTCTTTTTTTTTTTTTTGAGACGGAGTCTGGCTCTGACACCCAGGCTGGAGTACAGTGGCGCGATCTCGGCTCACTGCAAGCTCCACCTCCCAGGTTCACGCCATTCTCCTGCCTCAGCCTCCCGCGTAGCTGGGACTACAGGCGCCCGCCACCTCGCCCGGCTAGTTTTTTGTATTTTTTTAGTAGAGACGGGGTTTCACCGTGTTAGCCAGGATGGTCTCGATCTTCTGACCTCGTGATCCGCCCATCTCGGCCTCCCAAAGTGCTGGGATTACAGGCATGAGCCACCGCGCCTGGCCCCAGGCTGGTCTTGAACTCCTGGGCTCAAGCCATCTGCCCACCTCAGCCTCCCGGAGTGCTAGAATTACAGGCATGAGGCACCGCACCCAGCCCAGCCAATTTCCTAACAGAAAAGTGACATGATTTTGACATTTCTGCAGGACCCCTGTGGCCGCTACATGGCCAGAGTGGAGTGGGGACGGTGGAAGGTGATGGTGACCGCGGTCCCCGGGTCCTGTGCGTGCAGCAGCCTGTCTCACACTCAGTCTTGCCATTTGATTGTCTTTCCAGCGGAAGCCCTGGGCCTGGACCACATGGTCCCCGTGCCCTACCGGAAGATCGCCTGCGACCCAGAGGCTGTGGAGATTGTGGGCATCCCGGACAAGATCCCCTTCAAGCGCCCCTGCACTTACGGAGTCCCCAAGCTGAAGCGGATCCTGGAGGAGCGTCATAGCATCCACTTCATCATTAAGAGGTGCGGGTGGGGCCGGGCGCGGTGGCTCATGCCTGTAATCCCAGCACTTTGGAAGGCCGAGGCGGGCAGATCATGAGGTCAGGAGATCGAGACCATCCTGGCTAACACAGTGAAACCCCGTCTCTACTAAAAATACAAAAATGTAGCCGAGCGTGGTGGCGGGCACCTGTAGTCCCAGCTACTCGGGAGGCTGAGGCAGGAGAATGGCGTGAACCCGGGAGGCGGAGCTTGCAGTGAGCCAAGATAGCGCCACTGCACTCCAGCCTGGGCGGCAGAGTAAGACTCCATCTCAAAAAAAATTAAAATTTAAATCTAAAAAAAAAAAAGGGAAAAGGGATAATGATGGCCCCCCCACCCAAGTTTTCCTAACATAAAATGAAAAAGTAGATGAAACACACCTGACAGGTAGCAGATGTTTAATAAGCATAAGGTGTTTTTTCATTGACCTCATTTCCCTCATGAATTAAAACATCATTAAGTGCATCAGTGCACGTGAAGACATTTCCGACCTGGGCATCCTTGGGCAAGTTACTTAACCACTCTGTGCCTCATTTACATAAAACAGGCCTGATACCAGCCGAGGCAACATGGCAAGACCCTGTCTGAAAAATATTTTAAAAATTAACCAGGCATGGTGGCAGGTGCCTGCAGTCCCAGTTACTGTAATCCCAGTTCTTTGGGAGGCCGAGGCAGGTGAATCACCTGAGGTCAGGAGTTCGAGACCCGCCTGGCCAACATGGTGGAACCCCGTCTCTACTAAAAATACAAAAATTAGCTGGGTGTGGTTGCACACGCCTGTAATCCGAGCTACTCAGGAGACTGAGGGAGGAGAATCCCTTGAACCCGGGAGGTGGAGATTCAAGGGGGACCTAGCAGGAAATTAGAACACAGGCAAAACCGCCAGTCATGGGAGGCAGAGCCAGGGGTGCGAGGCTGACGATGACTTCTGTTTTCACACTGAGACGCCCCACTCCCCTGCCGAGATCACGCCACTGCACGCCAGCCTGGGCGACAGAGCAAGACTCCATCTAAAAAAAGAAATTAATTAATTTATTTAATTAAAGTACAACAATTAGCAGGGCACGGTGGCGCACGTCTGTAGTCCCAGCTACGCAGGAGTCTGAGGCAGGAGAATCACTTGAACCCTGGAGGCGGAGGTTGCCGTGAGCCGAGATCGCACCACTGCACTCCAGCCTGGGTGACAAAGTGAGACTCTGTCTCCAAAAATAAGAATATAAATAAACGGTTTGGGATGTTTTGAGACTCCGATATGCCCTCTCCTGCCTGCATGTGTGCTCAGTGCCCAGGTCTGAAGCTGTAGCTGTGCATGTGCCATTCAGTGACCACCACCGAAGGGGACCTGGGGCATCTCCCCAAGCCCCGGGAGAGCCCTCCAGCCTGCACCGTTCTCATGCCTGTCTCTCTTCTCTCCCCAGGATGTTTGATGAGCGAATTTTCACAGGTATGTGGGGACCATCTAGTCCATTCTGAAGTTTCCAGGTTGATTCCCCAACAGAACCCCAGCTGCCACCGCCCTGGACTTGGTCCTCCTGAGCGCCTCCCCTCAGACAGGGAGGGAGGCTGGGCTCTGGCTTCTGTGTCCTGGGACAGAAACGGGTCCCGGGCTCCTAGGTGCTGACAGACTGTCAGGAAAACCCCTACCAGCTTCGAATGCCCTGGACAGATAGTACTAAAGCTGAACACTAACCTGTTTCAGGTTAGTGACCCTGTACCTATACCAGGCTCTCTTCGAAGCTGCCAGCATGTTTTATTTTAATCTGATTCCAACAATCCTATGAAGGTGGCTCCACTCCTATCCTCACGTGCAGACAGAGGAACGGAAGCCCAGCTGGTGAGCACGGGTCCCTGCTGCGTGCCCAGCGGTGTGACTCCAGAGCTCATGCAGTGGCCCGTGGGCCAGCACACCTGTCCCAAGAGGAAGATGCGGGGCAGCAAAAGCATCATGGATCTTGGGGGGCCATGTACCTGGCACCCCAGTTCCGGTCCCGCCTCCCACCAGCTCTGTGACTTTGAGCAAGATCTTATGGTCTTCGGTTTCCACATCTGTGACATGGGGATGATAATAGCGCCTTCCTCTGGGCTCCTGGCACGATGAAATGAGAACCTGGTCCCGTGATGCAGCCGTGGGGAAGCCCTGGCCCTTTTCTAAGGGCTCAGCCCCCATAGTATGTTGGAGGGCAGGAGAACCATCTCTGGTTGCTGCCTCCCCTTCCTCCTGCCCCTTGCTCTCCCAAATCTCTGGCCGCCTCTGGCACTAAGGCTGCTGTTCCTCCTTCTGGCGGCAGAGTCTCTCCCCAGGACCCGTTCCTGGCTGTTGGCTGCACAAGGCACCCACAAGGATGGGCAGAGGCCAGGTCCTATCCCTGGGATTCCCCCAGCTTTACACGGAGACCTTTGCCCAGGGGCCCTGCAGCAAGAGGAGGCCAGAGGACCTTCACCCTGACCTCCCTGTCTCTCCCCACAGGGAACAAGTTTACCAAAGACACCACGAAGCTGGAGCCAGCCAGCCCGCCAGAGGATACCTCTGCAGAGGTCTCTAGGGCCACCGTCCTTGACCTTGCTGGAAATGCTCGGTGAGGCCCGGCCCCGGCCCCGGAGGCCCACAGCCAGCCCTGCTCTGGGCTGAGGCTGTGTTACCTGCAAGAGGGGACCCAGGGCGGCTCCCACCACACCACCACCCCTCGAAGGTGCAAAGGGAGGGCAAGGGAAAACAGACTCCACCTACTTCCCTCTGCCTAGAGAACGCTCACCTAGAGAACTCTTCTGCCCCCAATATCTAGCCAGATGTCACCTCTCTCAGAAGCCTCTAAATGCCCACACTAGGCCAGGCGCGGTGGCTCACAGCTGCAATCCCAGCACTTTGGTAGGCCAAGGCAGGCGGATCTCTTGAGGCAGGAGTTCAAGACCAGCCTGGGCAACATGGTGAAACCCCATCTCTACTAAAAACACAACATTAGCCGGGTGAGATTGCACTACTGTACTCCAGCCTGGGTGACAGAGCTAGACTCTGTCTCAAAATAAATACACACCCACGCCAGGCCGGGCTTGGTGGCTCACTCCTGTAATCCCAGTGCTCTGGGAGGCCAAGGTGGGTGGATCTCTTGATCCCAGGAGTTTGAGACCAGCCTGGGCAACATAGTGAGACCCTTGTCTCTACAAAAAATAAAAAGTAAGCTGGGTGTGGTAGCTGGTACCTGTGGTCCCAGCTACTTGGGAGGCTGAGGTGGGAGGATTGCTTGAGTCTGGGAGGTCAAGGCTGCAGTGAACTCTAATCACACCACTGCACTCCACTCCAGCCTGGGCAACAGAGTAAGACCTTGTTTCAAAAATACAAACATGCAGCTGGGCATGATGGCTTATGCCTGTAATCCCAGCACTTTGGGAGGCTGAGCCAGGCAGATCACCTGAGGTCAGGAGTTCGAAACCAACCTGGCCAACATGGCGAAACCCTGTCTCTACTAAAAATACAAAAATAATTAGCCAGGTATGGTGGTGCATGCCTGTAGTCCCAGCCACTCGGGAGGTTGAGGCAGGAGAATTGCTTAAATCCTGGAAGCAGAGGTTGCAGTGAGCCAAGATTGTGCCACTGCACTGCAGCCTGGGCAACAGAGCAAGACTTCATCTCAAAAAAATAAACACATGGATGCATATATACATATACATACATACATACATACCAACACCAGGTTCAATGCCTGTCCTGAGTGCCCACCAGACCCTGCCCCTAGCACTCAGCTTGGCTACCATCCACCAACACCCCTCAAGCACGTTCTGACCTTTTAGGGGCAGGGGTGGGCTGTTTAGCCCAGAATCC
This sequence comes from Theropithecus gelada, assembly GCF_003255815.1. NCBI lineage: Eukaryota > Metazoa > Chordata > Mammalia > Primates > Cercopithecidae > Theropithecus > Theropithecus gelada. Next base: position 8,457,419 of record NC_037670.1, on the reverse strand, counting down.
TCACATATCAGGGATCTCCCTGCAGTTCTCTGGGAGGGAGGGAATTAACCAAATCATCCATCCCAGGGTCCCTGCCACCTTCATTCCCCAGCCCCCTCCCCAGATTCTTAACCCTTTCCAGGCCCTGCAGGTCTCAGTCCCCCACAAGCAGGGACGCTGTGTCAAGGCCAGGAGCCCCAGAGCTCCCAGATGGTGAGGAAGGGGGATCCCTAGATGGTTCACCCCAGGAGAGTGAGCAGGTGCCTGGCTCAGCCACCCCTGGAGATTGTGGTCCCTGGAGACAGGGCACGGGGAACCTCTCTCCCTGGTGGAGGTGAGGGGCACCATCCTGGAGGGCCAGGGGGTGACGGGGCAGGGATGCCTTCTGCAGTGGTGACTGTGGTGGGCCCCAACTGCCTGGAGGGGCAAGGCTGGGGCACGGTGGCCCTGGACTTGGCTGACAGATGTCATTTCCTGCTTCCCTTCACAGGTCAGACAAGGGCAGCATGTCTGAAGACTGCGGGCCAGGTGAGAAGGAACAGGGCCCACTGTGTGTGTCATGGGCTGGGAGGGCAACCACCAGCCCTACCCGGCAGCCTTGGGGAGGAGCTCAACTCAGCCCATGAGCCTGGAGTGCTAACGAGCCTCCTCTGCCCACCTGCATCCCCCAGGCCTCGCCACGCTGAGGTGCAAGGCATGCTGGGAGCTTACTGGGGTTGGGGGCATGGAGACCTGGGTGCTGGCATCACCACTGCCTCCTATTGATGCCCAGACTCAGGCTCCAGGCTCTTGGACCAGCAACCTCCCCTCTGGAGGGGCCTCCATCACCGGGTCTGTAAATTGGAGCCCCTAAGTGTGGCCTGGGGGTGCCCCAACCTCCAGTTCCAGTCTGGGCAGGAGCCAGGGGTCTGACGTGACTTGTCCTAGGTAGGGCCTCACTAACAAGTTACAGACAACAGAATGTTCTGGAAAGACTCACTCTGCCCAGTCAAGTTCATGCCAGACTTGACTGGATCTTTCCTTTCCTCCTTGCAGGAACCTCCGGGGAGCTGGGCGGGCTGAGGCCTATCAAAATTGAGCCAGAGGATCTGGACATCATTCAGGTCACCATCCCAGGTAAGGGATGGGTGTCTGACCACCCCCTGCAGAAATGAGGGCCAGACCGTTAGCCTCCCGAGGGTCAGCCCTGGTGAAGAAGAGGCCTCCAGGCTGCTGTTTCTCTCCTTGGATTCTGAGAGATACTAGGGTATTGTGAATGCTTTTTCTGGCCACATCTGCCCCCTATGTTGTGAATCAGTGTTCTCAGCTCTGACCTTCCAGAAGCTCCCCTCAAACTTCACCTCCCTGGCTTGGCTCCCCTGGGATTTGTGAGGCTGGAGAGAAGAAAAAGGCGTGGGCGTGAGAGGCTCCGAGTTTGACCCTACCCCCTGCCAAGCCTCATTTTCCACATCTTCAGAGGAGACGGTAGTTTTGGGCCCTGGAGCCTCAGTATGGGGTGACTGTTAGAAGCCAAGACAGTGCCGGGCACAGCGGCTCATGCTTGTAATCCCGGCATTTTGGGTGGCTGACACAAGAGGATTGCTTGAGGCCAGGAGTTCAAGACCAGCCTGGGCAACATAGTGAGACCCCCATCTCTACGAAAAATACAAAAAATTAGCCAGATGTGGTGGTATGTGCCTGTAGGTGTAGCTACTCAGGAGGCTGAGGCAGGAGGATCACTTGAGGCCAAGAGTTGGAGGCTGCAGTGAGCTGTGGTCACACCACTGTAGTCCAGCCTGGGCAACACAGTGAGACCCTATCTCAAAAAAAAAAGAAATGGCCAGGCAAGGTGACTCACACTTGTAATCCCAGCACTTTGGGAGGCTGAGGTGGGCGGATCACCTGAGGTCAGGAGTTAGAGACCAGCCTGGCCAACACGGTGAAATCCCATCTCTACTAAAAATACAAAAATTAGCCAAGCATGGTGGCTCACACCTGTAGTCCCAGCTACTCGGGAGGCTGAGGCAGGAGAATCACTTCAACCCGGGAGGGGGAGGTTACAGTGAGCTGAGATGGCACCACTGCACTCCAGTCTGCACGACAGAGTGAGACTCCATCTCGAACAAAAAAAAAAAAGAGAGAGAGAAAGAAAAGGACTCTTGTTTGTGGGGAGACTGGGCTGGGTGGTCCCCGAGGGACTGTGACAGGAGTATGACAGGCAGAAGACACCCGTGTCATTTGGAGTTTCGTCTTCAGACCCCTCGCCAACCTCTGAGGAAATGACAGACTCAATGCCTGGGCACCTGCCATCAGAGGATTCTGGTTATGGGATGGAGATGCTGACAGGTAAGAAATGGACCTGGGCTGGTGGTGCTTGGGACTTATCTCTCCAGGGAGCAAAGGGACAGGGGTGGGCCAGGCAGTCCCCAGGCTTTTCTTGGTGTTGAGCGCCTCTAGTAGAGGAAACCCAATATACGCCTGACCCCAGTCCAAGGTTGGGTTCCTTTTGGAAACCTCAAGTAGGCTCTATTTATTTATTTATTTATTTAGAGATGGAGTTTTACTCTTGTTGCCCAGGCTGGAGTGCAGTGGCGCGATCTCGGCTCACCGCAACCTCTGCCTCCCGGGTTCAAGCAATTCTCCTGCCTCAGCCTCCTGAGTAGCTGGGATTATGGGCATGTGCCACCACGCCCGGCTAATTTTGTATTTTTAGTAGAGGCGGGCTTTCGCCATGTTGGTCAGGCTGGTCTTGAACTCCCGATCTCAGGTGATCCACCTGCCTCGGCCTCCCAAAGTGCTGGAATTGCAGGCATGAGTCACCGTGCCCAGCCATAGGCTCCATTTGTAACAAGACCCAGCATCCTTCCCAGGAGCCACCTGTTGGGATTAATTTGTCCATTTATTCCAACAACTATTTATTGAGCATCTGTTGTGTACCAGGTCCTGTGTAAGGGGCTGGAGACAAAGCAGTGAAGCAAGCAGAAATCCCCACCTCCTGGGGTGCACATCCTCATGTGAAGAGATAGATAGATAGTAAACAAATAAGTAAAATAGGCAGGCTAAGGTGGCTCGTGCCTGTAATCCCAGCACTTTGGGAAGCCAAGGCTAGGGGATTACTTGAGGCGGGAGTTCGCGATCACCCTGGGCAACACAGAGAGACCCATCTCTTATATTTTTTGAGATGGAGCCTCACTCTGTCGCCCAGGCTGGAGTGCAGTGGTGCAGTCTCTGCTTACTGCAACCTCCGCCTCCTGGGTTCAAGCAGTTCTCCTGCCTCAACCTGAGTAGTTGGGATTGCAGGCATCTGCCACCACGCCTGGCTAATTTTTTTGTATTTTTAGTAGAGAGAGGGTTTCACCATGATGGCCAGGCAAGTCTCAAACTCCTGACCTCAAATGATCCTCCTGCCTTGGCCTCCCAAAGTGCTGAGATTACAGGCGTGAGCCACCACGCCCTGCCTCAACAAATATTTATTGAGTACCTGCTGTGTAGTAGGTCCTGCGTAAGGGGCTGGGGAGAAAGCAGTGGACCAAACAGGTGTCCCCACCTGATGGGGTACACATCCTCGTGTGGAGAGATAAACAGTAAGCAAATAAGTAAAATAGGCAGGGTGAGGTGGCTCACGCCTGTAATTCCAGCACTTTGGGAGGCCAAGGTGAGGGGCCTGCTTGAGGCCAGGAGTTCGAGACCAGCCTGCGCAACATAGCAAGACCCCATCTCTATAAGGTTTTTTTTTTTTTTAATTGACTGACACAGTGGCTCACACCTATAATCTCAATACTTTGGGAGGCCAAGTCAGGAGAATTGCCTCAGCCCAGGAGCTTGAGACCAGCCTGGGCAACATGATGAAACCTTATCTCTACAAAAAATACACAGATTAGTTGGGCCTGGTGGTGCGTGTCTGTAGTCCTAGCTACTTGGGAGGCTGGGGTGGGAGGATTGATTGAGCCCAGGAGGTTGAGGCTGTGGTGAGCCGTGATGGTGCCACTGAGCAAGACCCTGTCTTAAAATAAATAAAGAGGTCAGGCGCATTGGCTCACACCTGTAATTCACCACTTTGGGAGGCTGAGGCGGGCAGATCACTTGAGGTTAGGAGTTCAAAACCAGCCTGGCCAGCATGGTGAAACCCTGTCTCTACTAAAAATACAAAAATTAGCTGGGTGTGGTGGCACGTGCCTGTAGTCCCAGCTACTGAGGAGGCTGAGGCAGGAGAATTACTTGAACCCAGGAGGAAGAGGTTGCAGTGAGCCAAGATTTTGCCATTGCACTCCAGCTGGGGTGACAGAGCGAAACCCTGCCTCAAAATAAATAAATAAATAGATAGATACATAGATAGATACAAATTTAGACAGGCATGGTGGGACCTGTGTATAGTCCCATCTACTCAGGAGGCCGAGGCAAGAGGATCCATTGAGCCCAGGAGTTAGAGCCTGCAGTGGGCTATGATGGTACCACTGCACTCCAGTCTGGGTGCCACAGCAAGACACCATCTCAAAAAAACAAAAATAGGCCGGGCATGAAGACTGAGGACTGCATAATCCCAGCACTTTGGGAGGCCAAGGCGGGCAGATCGCCTGAGGCCAGGAGTTCAAGATCAGCCTGGCCAACCTAGTGAAACCCCATCTCTGCTAAAAAGACCAAAAAAACTAGCTGGGCATGGTGGCAGGCACCTGCGGTCCCAGCTACTTGGGACGCTGAGGCAGGAAAACCTCTTGAACCTTGGTAGGTGGAGTTTGCAGCTGAGATCACACCAGTGCAGTATAGCCTGGGCAACAGAGTGAAACTCTCTCTCAAAAACAAACAAACAAAAATGGGCTACAAGGAAGGATGCTTAGGGTGTAACACTAAGCAAAAGAAGAAAAATTGGTTGTGCTTAGCTTACAACTGTGTTGCCATCGTAATCACTGGGGAAAAACAAGGGTACAGCAAAACAGTAGCAGTGTTAGGCAAAATGATTTGCGTTTTTTATTTTCTATATCAGTTACGGTGCACTTTTAATACTTTGGTAATGAAGAAAAAAACATCTGATTTGTCCAGGACAAACTGGGCATGACTAGACTTGACAGCAGTCTGTGGCGTAGCTAGCCAGAGAGTTTGGTTGACGCCAAGCTCAGGCTGAGATGACAGCATGGCGTGGCAGCTAAGGAATTGGCATGGCGCCCAGCTGGGTTTGAAGTGGCGTTAGAAAACCCCGTGGAAGCCTCCAGGCAGCACTCTCAGCCAGAGGCTGAGTGGCACTGCAGGGGCTGGGGGCCTTGGATGAGCACAGCATCATTGCTGTTTGTTTCACAGAGCAGAACACAGGCTCAGCAAGGCTCATCTACCTTCCCAAGGTCACACAGCCTTGAGCTGGAAAACATGTTTCCCATGCAGGGCTCCTTCCTAGGCACCCCAGTCAAACCTGATGAATTAAGAAAATTCTGACTGGGCATGGTAGCTCATGCCTATAATCCCAGCACTTTGGGAGGCCAAGGCGGGTGGATCACCTGAGATCAGGAGTTCGAGACCAGCCTGGCCAACATGGCAAAACTCTGTCTCCACTAAAAATACAAAATTAGTTGGGCTTGGTCGTGTGCACCTGTTATCCCAGCTATTTGGGAGACTGAGGCAGGAGATTCACTTGAACCCAGGAGGCAGAGGTTGCAGTGAGCCAAGATCGCACCTTTGCACTCCAGCCTGGGTGACAAGAGCGAAACTGTCTAGAAAAAGAAAATTCTGATAGTGGGTGCCTGTAATCCCAGCTACTTGGGAGGCTGAGGCAGGAGAATCGCTTGAATCTGGGAGGTGGAGGTTGCAGTGAGCTGAGACTGAACCACTACACTCCAGCCTGGGTGACAGAGCAAGACTGTCTCAAGAAGAACAAAACAACAACAAAAAAGAACATTCTGAGATGTCCAGGACCACCATGGATTAAAGGATTTTGCTGGGCCGGGCGCGGTGGCTCAAGCCTGTAATCCCAGCACTTTGGGAGGCCGAGACGGGCGGATCACGAGGTCAGGAGATCGAGACCATCCTGGCTAACACGGTGAAACCCCGTCTCTACTAAAAAATACAAAAAAAACTAGCCGGGCGAGGTGGCGGG
>NC_037670.1:8421535-8450980 GCF_003255815.1 Theropithecus gelada | reverse complement strand
ATAAAAAAAAAAAAAAAAAAAAAAAAAAGGATTTTGCATGTGTGTGCTTTTTCTGTTTGCACATGTATGATATGACACAGTTAAATGATATAGAACTGTGTAACACATTGAGCAGGTGCAGTGGCTCATGTCTATAATCCTAGCACTTTGGGAGGCCAAGGTGGGAGGATTGTTTGAGCCCAGGAGTTTGAGACCAGCTTGGGCAACATGGCGAAACCCTGTCTCTACAAAAAATTTTAAAAAGTAGCCAGCCGTGGTGGTGCATACCTCTACTCGCAGCTACTGAGGAGACTGAGGCAGGTGGATTGCTTGATCCCAGGAGTTTACAACCAGCCTGGGCAGCGTGGCAAGACCCCATCTCTACAAAAAATAAAACAATTAGCTGGATGTGGTGGTACCTACCTGTAGTCCCAGCTACTCGGGAGGCTGAGGCGGGAGGATTGCTTGAGCCCAAGAGGTTGAGGCTGTAGTGAGCTGTGATGGCACCACTGCACTCCAGCCTGGGCAATAGAGCAAGACCCCATCTCTTAAAACAAAAAACCATGTAACACATAAAGGAAAAAGCTCTAATCACACCCTCCTCAGGCAACCACTAGTATTCCTAGTATCTACCCTTTGTATGTTTTTATCTATGTGCTAACTCGTGTGATGATTATTTTAAAACAAATTGTCCCGTGTTCTCACCTGGATGGTTTTTTTTGTTTTGTTTTGTTTTGTTTTTTTGAGACGGAGTCTCACTCTGTTGCCCAGGCTGGAGTGCAGTGTCATGACCTCCACCTCCCAGGTTCAGATGATTCTCCTGCCTCAGCCTCCTGAGTAGCTGGGATTACAGGCATGCACCACCATGCCCAGCCAATTTTTGTATTTTTAGTAGAAACAGGGTTTCCCCATGTTGGCCAAGCTGGTCTCAAACTCCTGGCCTCAAGTGATCCACACACCTCGGCCTCCCAAAGTGCTGGGATTACAGGCGTGAGCCACTGCATGCGGCCGAGGACTTTGTCTTGTTCCCACGTGTCCTCCGTGTCTAGAACAGACTAGCTTGGGAGATGCACACAAAATGATCTCAGCCTGCTTTCGTGTGAAGGCCAGGGTGGGCACCTGTATGGAATCGGGGTCTCTGATCTCATTGGAGTGGGTGCCATGCTTCAAAGTTGGGGCCCCCTGGCCTGCCATTCCCCAGCTCTCTGGTCTGACATCGGCAGTGCGTGGCTTAGGAGATGAAGAATGTGGCTTCCCGGCATCCTCTGTTCTCTTTTAGACAAAGGCCTGAGCGAGGACCCACGGCCTGAGGAGAGGCCCGTAGAGGGTGAGGCCCTGTCTACCCCTACATTTCACTCCCGCCCCCACCCCATCTCTCCTCCCCTGCCGTCCACCTCCCTTTGGCCTCTCGGTCTCTTCCTTCTCTCCACCCCATCTTTCTCCAGCACCCTGGTTTTGGAGTGGGAGTCCTGTGGGCTGCCTGAGGTGGGAGGAGATTTAATTAAGGACCTGTCTTCTAGAACCAGGAGGTACCTGGTCAAAGGTGCAAGCAGTTCCCACTGCTAAGGGAAATTGCAAGCCTTTGTTTTTATTACACACCCTGCTGCTTTCCGCAAAAGTTTTAAGGCTGGGAACTGAGCCTCCTCTATCTGGACAAGTAGAATAGAGGCCTGAAAGCACAAAATTGGCTTTGTGTCCATCAGACACGCCCATTCTCAGGAACGTGAGAATTCTCTCCCTGCTGAGAATGGAAGTAGGACAGAGAGAAAGGGAGGCCAACGTGAGGGTGGGTCTGTTTCATCTCTGGAGTATCCTGGAATGGAATGAGTGAGTGTCAGAGGAGAGGTTTGTCACTTCCCCAAACCCAGCCTGGCAAGAGGAACCAGGAAGTCTTAACACAGTTCCACTGCCACCTGGTGGCAGTGTGCTCAATTTGCAGGCTTAGTGTGTACCCACTAGTTCTCAGTCACATACTATACTCAGTCACATACCTAGAAAGACCCATCGTCACTCCTAGTCCACAGAACCTTCCAAATCTTCGTTCAACCTGGCAGTTCCCTAGATTTGATTTCACAAACAAGAATGTGAGCCCAGGAATTGTGAACCTGTCTGCGTGTGCCATTTCTGAGGAAATAAGTTACCCACTGCCACCGCCCCAGCCTTCCCCCATTCCAAGATCCCACCACAGGGCCAATCTTGGTACCAGCAGAGCAGAAACATCAGCTGAGAAGCTGCCACCAAAGAGCCTCAACAGACTGCCTTTTGCCTTCCAGACAGCCACGGTGATGTGATCCGGCCCCTGCGGAAGCAGGTGGAGCTGCTCTTCAACACACGATATGGTGAGCAAGAAGTGGGACAGGGTTGGGGACATCCCAGCCCACCTCCAGCTGCCCTGTTTGCAGAAGGGCTTTGGACCTATCCCCTTGGCCGTTCCCATCCCAGCTGCTCTCTGGGCAGGGACAAGGGAGGGAGGGAAGAGAGGAGCTGGGACCCACCTTAAAAAAAAAAAAGAATAAGATAAGATAACATCAGTGGTGTGCCCGGAATGAGGCTAGGTGCTTCCCCATGTTCTGTTTTTTTTTGTTTTTTTTTTTTTTTTTTGAGATGGAGTCTCACTCTGTCGCCCAGGCACAATGTCAGCTCACTGCAACCTCCACCTCCCAGGTTCAAGCGATTCTCCTGCCTTACCCTCCCGAGTAGCTGGAATTACAGGTGCCTGCCACCACGCCTGGCAAATTTTTGGGTTTTTTTGGTTGGTTGTTTTTTTTTTTGAGATGGAGTCTCGCTCTGTCGCCCAGGCTGGAGTGCGGTGGCCGGATCTCAGCTCACTGCAAGCTCCGCCTCCCGGGTTCATGCCATTCTCCTGCTTCAGCCTCCCAAGTAGCTGGGACTACAGGCGCCCGCCACGTCACCCAGCTAGTTTTTTTGTATTTTTTAGTAGAGACGGGGTTTCACCATGTTAGGCAGGATGGTCTTGATCTCCTGACCTCGTGATCCATCCATCTCGGCCTCACAAAGTGCTGGGATTACAGGCTTGAGCCACTGCGCCCGGCCAATTTTTGTATTTTTAATAGAGACAAGGTCACCATGCTGGCCAGGCTGGTCTCAAACTCCTGACCTCAGGTGATCCACCCACCTTGGCCTCCCAAAATGCTGGGATTACAGGCGTGAGTCACCGTGCCCAGCCCCCGGTGTTCTTGTATCCCATCTCACAAAATCCCCATGTCCTAAGTCCCACTTTACACATGAGGAGAACTGAGGCCTGGTAAAGGGGTGTGACTTGTCCAAGGCCCCACACTACTCAGTGGCAGAGATCGGGCTCGTTCCAAGGCATGGGTGTTGGGCCACACCAGCATGTGGGGTTGCTTATGGTGGCAGAAGGGACACTTGGAGGGCCTTACTGGAAGGATGAGGCCCGGTGGACTTGGGGGAAGCGATGCCGAATCTCAGCAGCCATTAGTGGTAGCTTCCGTGCTGCCTGGGCATGAGGGCGCGGACCCAGTGTGGGCTTTGGGGTATCCCTGGGTTGAGGTCTTGTCCCCTGGCTCTGCTATTTGGTGACTCTGTGACCTCAGACAAGTCACGTCGTCTCTGAGCTCCAGGTTCCTTTCCTGCAGGCTGGGGGGCCATTCTTTCTACCTGCCAGGAAGGCTGGCAGACCCTTAAAAGGGCTCTGGCAGCTTTGGCCCCCACACAGGCACGGGACATGGGTGGAGGTTCCTGGCCCCGTGGCACTGGGTGGCCCTACAGCAGCCATGTCTCCGCAGCCAAGGCCATTGGCATCTCGGAGCCCGTCAAGGTGCCGTACTCGAAGTTTCTGATGCACCCGGAGGAGCTCTTCGTGGTGGGACTCCCTGAAGGCATCTCCCTCCGCAGGCCCAACTGCTTCGGGATCGCCAAGCTCCGGAAGATTCTGGAGGCCAGCAATAGCATCCAGTTTGTCATCAAGAGGTAAGGCCCGACCAGGTCCACGGGAGACAGCACCAGGCCTGCTCAGCACCCGGGGGCAGGAGCAGCACCAAACTGCCATCGAGCGATTCTCGTGCCTCAGCCACCCGAATAGCTGGGACCACAGGTGTGTGCCATGCACGGCTAATTTTTTGATTTTTTTCTGTTTGTTTGTTTTTAGAGATAGGGTCTGGCCACATTGCCCAGACTGTTCTCAAACTCCTGGACTCAAGCCATCTCCTGCCTCGGCCTCCCAAAGTGATTGTAGGCGTGAGCCACTGCACCTCGCCGCAATTTCTTTTTTTTTTTTTTTTTTTTTTTACAGAGTCTCACTCTCACTCTGTCTCCCAGGCTGGAGCGCAGTGGTGCGAACTTGGCTCACTGCAACCTCCGTTTCCTGGTTCAAGTAATTCTCCTGCCTCAGCCCCCTGAGTAACTGAGACTACAGGTGCGTGTCACCATGCCCAGCTAATTTTTGTATTTTTAGCAGAGACAGAGTTTCTGCTAAACCGGGCTAAACTGTTGACCGGGCTGGTCTTGAACTACTGACCTCAAATGACCCAGCCACCTCAGCCTCCCAAAGTGCTGCGATTATAGGCATGAGCCACCGCACCAGGCCTTTCTTTTTTTTCTCTCTCTCTCTTTTTTTTTTTGGCAGCAGGGTATTAGATAGGGTTTGGCTGCAGTTAGCAGACATGAGGCTCCCCAGGCCTGCCAGACTCAAAGCCACCGAGCTGACCCCTTTCGCAGTCTCAGGAGAGCAGTGTTCAGTTTGTCCAGATGCAGAATGGGAACGTCCCATCAGCTCACGGGTTCTCCAGGCTGGCGTGTTGGTGTCCTGGGCCAGGAGCTGGAGGCAATGCCCCATTGTCCTAGGATGGGAAAGTCCAGCAGTGGCTTCTCCAGGCTCTTTCTGTTTCTTTGAGCGTGTTGTGTTTTTGCCAGTGAGGGCCTGGGGCAGCACCCGTGGATATACCCTGTGTGCCCGTGGTTACACCCTGTGTGGGATGGAGAGAAGGAAGAGACCGAGAGGCCAAGGGGAGGTGGATGACAGGGGAGGAGAGATGGGGTGGGGGCGGAAGTGAAATGTGGGGATAGACAGGGCCTCACCCTCTACGGGCCTCTCCTCAGGCTGGGGGATTTCAGGAACAGTGGCTCATGCCTATAATCCCAGCACTTTGGGAAGCTGAGGTGTGAGGATTGCTTGAGCCCGGGAGTTCAAGACCAGCCTGGGCAACATAGCAAGACTGTGTCACTACAAATTTTTTGTTTTTAAACTCTGGTGTGGCAGCACATGCCTGTAGTCTCAGCTACTCAGGAGGCCGAAGCAGAAGGATCACTTGAGGCCAGGAGTTCCAGACTAGCATGGGCAACATAACGAAACCCCATCTCTACAAAAAAAAATTTAAATTAGCTGGGCATGGTGGTGCACACTTGTAATCTCAGCTACTCAGGAGGCTGAGGTAGGAGGATCACTTAAGCCCAGGAGGGGTTTGGAGGCTCCCGTGAGCTATGATTGTACCACTGTACTCCAGCCTGGGTAACAGAGTAAGACGTCTCCTCAAAAAAAAAAAAAAAAAAAAAAACAGGGAATGGGAGGATCATATTTCTATTATGTGTTTGTTACTTCTGTGTTACTGTAATAGCATACATTTAGGCTTGGTTTACAGCTAGGCATGATGGCTCGTGCCTGTAATCCCAGCACTTTGGGAGGCTAAGGTAGGCAGATCACTTGAGGTCAGGAGTTCGAAACCAGTCTGGCCAACATGGCGAGATCCCATCTCTGCTAAAAATACACAGATCAGCCAGGTGTGGTGGCTCACGCCTGTAATCCCAGCTGTAATCTCCCTGTCATCAGCAGAGGCATGAGAATCACTTGAACCCGGGAGGCAGAGGTTGCACTGAGCTGAGATCATGCCACTACATTCCAGCCTTGGCGACAGATCGAGACTCTGTCTCAAAAAAAAAAAAATTAGGATTGGTTTGCTTGAAAACGGCAAGAAAGAAGAGACTCTTAAGGGTTTGTTCCTCCTGGGAAATAGATGGTTCTCAGACTGGGAGACTCACAGCATCATTTTTGCATACAGTGGTGAGGAGACCCGCTGGGACAGGGAGCTCTTCTCCAGGGCCTGCTCTATGCCAGGAGGGAGGCTGCTGCTCCACGACACACAAAGACCAGATAGCAAAAAGCTATGCAACAGGGCTGGAGAGCAAGAGTCGTGATTCATGCAGTAGAATCAAAGGCTTCAGCAGGCCAGGGTGAAATGCAGCCACATGCCCGGTGTGTCTGGGCATATTAAAAGGAAGATTGAGGCCACGCCCAGTGGCTCACACCTGTTATCTCAGCACTTTGGGAGACTGAGGTGGGCAGATCACTTGAGATCAGGACTACTGAAAATACAAAAATTAAGGCTGGGATCGGTGGCTCACACCTGTAATCCCAGCACTTTGAAAGACTGAGGTGGGTGGATCACCCAAGGTTGGGAGATCGAGACCAGCCTGACCAATATGGAGAAACCCCGTCTCTACTAAAAAATACAAAATTAGCCGGGCGTGGTGGCGGGTGCCTGTAATCCCAGCTACTTGGGAGGCTGAGGCAGGAGAATTGCTTGAACCCAGGAGGTAGAAGTTGCAGTGAGCCGAGATCGCGCCATTGCACTCCAGCCTGGGCAACAAGAGCAAACTCTGTCTCAAAAAAAAAGAAAAGAAGGCCGGGCACGGTGGCTCAAGCCTGTAATCCCAGCACTTTGGGAGGCCGAGGCGGGTGGATCACGAGGTCAGGAGATCGAGACCATCCCTGGCTAACATGGTGAAACCCCGTCTCTACTAAAAATACAAAAAACTAGCCGGGTGTGGTGGCGGGCGCCTGTAGTCCCAGCTACTCGGAGGCTGAGGCAGGAGAATGGCGTGAACCCGGGAGGTGGAGCTTGCAGTGAGCCGAGATCACGCCACTGCACCCCAGCCTGGGCGACACAGCGAGTCAGAAAAAAAAGAAAAGAAAAGAAAAGAAAAGAAAAATTAGCCAGGCATGGTGGCATGCACCTGTAATCCCAGCTATTCGAGAGGCGAAGAAAGGAGAATCACTCGAACCTGAGAGGCGGAGGTTGCAGTAAGCCAAGATCACACCCCTGCATTTCAGCCGGGGGGACAGAGTAACACTCTTGTCTCAAAAATAAAATAAAATAAAAAGGGAAGATCGCATTTCAGGTGGTTTAAGGATAAACTCGTGATAGACATATAGCCCATCAGATGTGTGAAAACATAGGGAAATAAAGATTCACAAGAGAATATGTGTAATTATAGTACAGTAATTGGCTCTACTATATACATGTATAGTACTGTACTGGTTGAAGGAGAGCTTCCTTCAACAAATTCCCAGCCTGGGCAACATGGTGAAACCCCATCTCTAGGAAAAAAAAAAAAAAAACATAGCCAGGCTTGATGGTGCACACCTGTAGTCCCAGCTACTCGGGAGGCTGAGGTGGGAGGATCGCTTGAGCCAGGAGGTCGAAGCTGCAGTGAGCCTTGATCGCACCACTGCACTCCAGTCTGGGTGGCAGAGTAAGACCCTGTCTCAAAAAAAAAGTTTAAAAAAATTTTTTTTTTTTTTTTTGAGACGGAGTCTTTGCTCTGTCACCCAGGCTGGGGTGCAGTGGCGCGAACTCGGCTCACTACAAGCTCCGCCTCCTGGGTTTACGCCATTCGCCTCAGCCTCCCGAGTAGCTGGGACTACAGGCGCCCGCCACTTCGCCCGGCTAGTTTTTTGTACTTTTAGTAGAGACGGGGTTTCACCGTGTTAGCCAGGATGGTCTCGATCTCCTGACCTTGTGATCCGCCCATCTCGGCCTCCCAAAGTGCTGGGATTACAGGCGTGAGCCACCGCGCCCGGCCAAAAGTTTTTAAATTTTTTTAATTTTTTATTTATTTATTTTTTTTTTTTTTGAGACGGAGTCTCGCTGTGTCTCCCAGGCTGGAGTGCAGTGGCGCAATCTCGGCTCACTGCAAGCTCCGCCCCCTGGGTTCACGCCGTTCTCCCGCCTCAGCCTCCCAAGTAGCTGGGACTACAGGCGCCCGCTACCACGCCAGGCTAATTTTTTGTATTTTTAGTAGAGACGGGGTTTCACCGTGTTAGCCAGGATAGTCTCGATCTCCTGACCTCGTGATCCACCCGCCTCGGCCTCCCAAAGTGCTGGGATTACAGGCTTGAGCCACCGCGCCCGGCCTAAATTTTTTAAAAGCTACATTTTGTCCAGGCGTGATGGCTCACGCCTGTAATCCCAGCACCTTAAGAGGCCCAGACAGGAGGATCGCTTGAGCCCAGGAATTTGAGAACAGCCTGGGCAATGTATCAAGACCCCATCTCTACAAAAAATTTTAAAAATTATCACACCTAGGCCGGGCGCGGTGGCTCAAGCCTGTAATCCCAGCACTTTGGGAGGCCGAGGCGGGTGGATCACGAGGTCAGGAGATCGAGACCATCCTGGCTAACATGGTGAAACCCCGTCTCTACTAAAAATACAAAAAACTAGCCGGGCGTGGTGGCGGGCGCCTGTAGTCCCAGCTACTCGGAGGCTGAGGCAGGAGAATGGCGTGAACCTGGGAGGCGGAGCTTGCAGTGAGCCGAGATCGCGCCATTGCACTCCAGCCTGGGTGACACAGCGCGAGACTCCGTCTCAAAAAAAAAAAAAAAAAAAAAAAAAAAAATTATCACACCTGTAATCCCAGCACTTTGGGAGAACAAAACAGGAGGGTCACTTGAGGCTAGGAGTTCGAGACCAGTCTGGTCAACATAGCAACCCCATCTCTATTTTATTTTTAAAATTAAAAAATTAGACAGGTGCAGTGGTATGTGCCTATAGTCCCAGATACTTGGGAGACTGAGGCAGAAGGCGGAAGAATCGCTTAAGCACAGAAGGTCCAGACTGCAGTGAGCTCTGATGGCATCAGTTCACTCCAGCCTAGGTGACAGAGCAAGACCTCGTCCCTTTAAAAATACAAAGAGAGGCCGGGCATGGTTGCTCGCCCCTGTAAACCCAGCACTTTTGGGAGGCTGAGGCAGATGGATCACTTGAGGTCGAGAGTTCAAAACCAGCCTGGCCAGCATGGTGAAACCCCATCTCTACTAAAAGTACCAAAAATTAGCTGGGCTTGGTGGTGCACACCTGTAGTCCCAGCTCCTCAGGAGGCTGAGGCTCGAGAATCTCTTGAACCTGGGAGGTGGAAGTTGCAGTGAGCTCAGATTGCATCACTGCACTCCAGCCTGGGCGACGGAGTGAGACTCCTTCTCAAAATAAATAAATAAATATATAAAGAAATAAAACGCAAGAGACAAACAAACTAAAAAACCATCCTGGGCACCTGCCAGGTCCTGGGCTTGCAGCCCAGTGGTAAATGCCACCAAGTCCTGCCCTGGAGTTGCCAATGTCATCCAGACAAAAATCAAAATATCATGTCAGGTAGAGATAACTGCTGTGACAGTATATAACTCAGAGTGAGGAGGAGAGAGGGACAGGAGGAACCTGGATAAGGAGGTGACATTGGAGCAGCAACCCAATGAAGTGAGAGGGACAGCCACTGTGCATAGTGTGGGGACAGGCCAGGCGCAGTGGCTCACAGCTGTAATCCCAGCACTTTGGGAGGCCAAGGCAGGCAGATCACGAGGTCAGGAGTTCAAGACCAGCCTGGCCAACATGGTGAAACCCAGCCTCTACTAAAAATACAAAAATTAGCTGGGCGTGGTGGCGTGCACCTGTAGTTCCAGCTACTCAGGAGGCTGAGGCAGGAGAATCGCTTGAACCCAGAAGGCAGAGGTTGCAGTGAGCCGAAATCACGCCATTGCACTACAGCCTTGGTGACAGAGGGAGACTCTGTCTCAAAAAAATTAAAAAGACTATGGGGACAGAGAAAAAGTCATGCAAAGTCCCTGAGGCAAGAACATGCTTGTGTGTTTGAAGGCTCACAAGGTGCCCTTGTAGCTGGTACAGGGTGAGTGAGGGAAGGATGGTGAGATTGAGGCCCAGGAGGTTGCAGGGGACCAGGCGTGGTGGCCCACGCCTATAATCCTAGCTCTTTGGGAGGCTGAGGTGGGAGGATTGCTTGAGCTCAGGAGTTTGAGACCAGCCTAGGCAACATAGTGAGACCCTATCTCTATAAAAAAGAAAAATAGGCCAGGAGCGGTGGCTCATGCCTGTAATCCCAGCACTTTGGGAGGCCAAGGAGGGTGGATCACCTGAGGTCAGAAGTTCGAGACCAGCCTGGCCAACATGGTGAAACCCTGTCTCTAAAAATACAAAAATTAGCCAGGCATGGTGGTGGGCGCCTATAATCCCAGCTACTCGGAAGACTGAGGCAGGAGAATTGCTTGAACCCGGGAGACAGAGGTTGCAGTGAGCTGAGATCGCACCACTGCACTCTAGCCTGGGCGACAAGAGCAAAACTCTGTCTCAAAAAAACAAAAACACAACAAAACAAAAAAATATCAAAGAATAAAAATAAAAAGGTAGCAGGGGCCAGATCACATGGGTTTTGGGCCAGCTTAAAGAGTTTGAATTTTATTTTATTTTTAAAAAATTCTTAGAGACAGGGTCTCATTCTGGTTTCTTTTTGCTTTCTACGCCCACTCCCTCAAACCATAAACCAGTGGCACCCAGGCAGCTTGAGGTTAGCTGCCAATTCAACAGCAAGTCCTCAAGAATGACATTTTTTATGGTTTTGTGCAGAAGACAGCTTGTACTCATGATCATTGGTTTTTTGGGTTTTGTGGGGGTTTTTTTTTTTTTTTTTTTTTCGATTTTTTGAGACAGAGTCTCACTCACTCTGTTGCCCAGGCTGGAGTGCAGTGGCGTGATCTCGGCTCACTGCAACCTCCCCCTCCTGGCTTCAAGCGATTCCCCTGCCTCAGCCTCCTGAGTAGCTGGGATAACAGGCGCATGTCACTACGCCTGGCTAAATTTTGTATTTTTAGTCGAGACGGGATTTCACCATGTTGGCCAGGCTGGTCTCAAACTCCTGACCTCAAGTGATCCGTCCACCTTGGCCTCCCAAAGTGCTGGGATTAGAGGCGTGAGCCACCACTGCCGGCCTTTTGTGGGTTTTTTTGAGAAAGAGTCTTGCTCTGTCATCCAGGCTGGAGTACAGTGGTGCTATCTCGGCTCACTGTAGCCTCCACCTTCCAGGTTTAAGTGATTCTCCTGCCTCAGCCTCCTGAGTAGCTGGAATTACAGGTGTGAGCCACCATGCCTGGCCATGAGCATTTGTTTTAAGAGATAGGTCTTTCTGTAGCCCAGGCTGGAGTGTACTGGCACAGTCATAACTCACTGCAGCCTTAAACTCCTGGGCTCAAGCAATCCTGCCTCAGCCTCCTGAGTAACTGGGATGTCAGGGGCATGCCACCACACCTGGCTAATTTTTGCATTTTTTGTAGAGAAGGAGTCTCGCTATGTTGCCCAAGCTGGTCTCAAACTCCTGGGCTCAAAGCAATCCACCTGCCTCAGCCTGCCAAAGTGCTGGGATTACAGGTTGAGCCACCGCACCCAGCCATGAGCAGTTTTTAAAGTCACGATGGCTTTCTCCACCTGTCATTTGGAAAGGGAGGCAGGTTAGCGCAGTGGCCAACGGGAGAGGCCGTCTGGTGGGTTTGAGGCCAGCTCCTCCTGTTACTCCCTGTGGCCTTGGCAGCCGGCTGTGCTATTTGAGCGGAAGCACTGTCGCTGCTCGGGCCTGGACTCAGGCTCTGCCCAGCTTCGGCCTCTCTGAGGTTACTGTTGGGAAGTCGCTTCCCCTTTCGGAACCTGAGTTCTCCCATAAACAGGAGAGGCCTAAATGCAGTCCGAAGCCTTTTCTAGCTCCCGAGACTGTGGTTCAAGGCAGGGCTATGCTTCCCGCTCCCAGCCCTGGCCCCGTGGCCTCAGCTGTGTGCCTGGCAGTGTACAGAAGCCTCAGAGATGCCCACCGCCAGAGCAGGCACCAAATCCTCATCTACTGGGGACCCAGGGGGTGACTTCCCTGAGAGTTTGGCCTTTGGGCTTACTCCCAGGAAGAGACTCCTGGGTGTTGCTGCTTGATTACCCCTGTGACAGAGAGCTCATTACCTCTCCAAGTCCATTACCTCTCCAGAGAGCTCATTACCTCTTCACTCCGTGGCCCACCCTGCCATCCCCCAACAACCCCCCTCTGACCAGCATGATTTTCCCAGTGTCCTCTACCCACCACAAACCCCAGCCCCCCAACAGGCTTGCTCTAACAGGACAAGTTGTGCTGAAGGTGGGGCCTTTAGAAGCACTGCTGTATGATAAAGAAGGTTGACTCATGTCTGGCAGGGCTTTCTGGAGTCTGTGGAGCTAAAGACATTAGTAGAATACAAAGCTGGGCTTGGTCACTGGCGCTCCCGACTGCAGTGACACAGCAGGTCTCAGATGTGAGCCGTAGATCTCAGACCTTTCCAGCTCGGAGTTCTTGCTATGTAGTGGGCCGCGACTGTTTCTACACTTTATTTGTTTATTTATTTAGAGACAGAGTCTTGCTCTGTCACCCAGGTTGGAGTGCAGTGGCGCTGTCTCAGCTCACTGCAACCTCCGCCTCCCGGGTTCAAGCGATTCCCTTCCCTCAGCCTCCCAAGTAGCTGGGATTATAGGCGCCTGCCACCACACCCAGCTGATTTTTGTATTTTCAGTAGAGACAGGTTTCACCATGTTGGCCAGGCTGGTCTCAGACTCCTGACCTCAAGTGATCCACCCTCTTCAGCCTCCCAAAGTGCTAGGCTTACAGGCATGAGCTACTGCACCAGACCTTGTTTCTACACTTTAAACCAGATCCATGGGAGGCCCCCTGAGGCCGCCTGCTCCAATCCCAGGCAGCGACAATTGTCCAGTGTCCGGGGAGCTGGAGTGAGATATCAGATGGACCCGTTCAGGACTGGGCGGGTCTCACTCCTGGCTGGATCCTTCAAGCCCAGCGCAGCCCCCTAGATTCCACATGTGGAGCGGCAGGGACTCCAGGCCTGAACTGTGCAGAGCCAGGAAGGTCCACTGCAGGGATGTGCAGACCGAGGCCCAGAGGGGAGGGCTGGGCAGTCCCAGAGACGCTTGGAGGGACCTCTGTGATAGCCCCGCTTGTGTTTTCCAGGCCCGAGCTGCTCACTGAGGGAGTCAAAGAACCCATCGTGGATAGTCAAGGTACCCAGCGTGGGGTCGTGGGCTGTGGTGTGGGTGGGCAAGGGAGGGCCCCAGGGGCCTCTGCCACCAGCCTCTCCTCCTGCTGCCTCTGTCCTGCTCCCATCCTGGCCCTGGCATTCTCCCCACACCCCTGCACTGGGTTTCCCCTAACGATGCCATCTTGGGTCCCAGGAACTGCCTCCTCACTTGGCTTCTCTCCCCCTGCCCTGCCCCCAGAGAGGGACTCCGGGGACCCTCTGGTGGACGAGAACCTGAAGAGACAGGGCTTTCAAGGTAAGGTTGAGCTCGGGGAGGTCTGTTGTCCTCGGCACCATGACCTTGATCTGGTTTGGGTTTGGAGGGCCAGGCTGGAAGTGGGGAAGAGCTGGCCCCCAATCTCAGGGCCTAAGGAACCAGGCAAGCCAGGTTGGCAGCCCAGGCCCGGCCGTACCGTGCCAGCTCTGTGTTAGAGACTCCAAGGGAGAGGGGGTGCCTACAGGTGGACGGTGGGGGGTGGGAGGGTACAGGGCCCAGGAGCCTGCGTGACCCCCCAGCCCCACCCCGGGAGGTAGCTGACACCCCCACTCCTGATTCAGCAATCAGCTGTGGTCTTTGAAATCACAATAGGAGCCAGGCGCAGCACCTCACGCCTGTAATCCCAGCACTTGGGGAGGTCAAGGTGGGAGGATCACTTGAGGCCAGGAGTTTGAGACCAGCCTGGGCAACATAGAACCCATCTCTATGTCTATTTCTAAGAAGAGAAATCAGAGACCGAGTGCAGTGGCTCATGCCTGTATTCCCAGCACTTTGGGAGGCTGAGGCGGGTGGATCACTTGAGGCTAGGAGTTCAAGCCCAGACTGGCCAACATGGCGAAACCCCGTGTCTACCAAAAAAATACAAGAATTAGGCGAGGCGGCATGTACCTGTGATCCCAGCTACTCAGGAGGCTGAGGCCAGAGAATCTCTTGAACCTGGGAGGTGGAAGTTGTAGTGAGCAGAGATCGCACCACTGCACTCCAGCCGGGGTGACAGAGCAAGACCCTGCCTCAAAAAAGAGAAAGAGAGAGAGAGAGAGATGGTGGTCTGGGATCCCTCCAGCACATGCCGGCACTTGTTTGTTTGTTTGTTTATTTGTTGTTATGGAGTTTTACTCTTGCTGTACAGGCTGGAGTGCAATGGTGTGATCTCAGCCACTGCAACCTTCGCCTCCTGGGTTTAAGCGATTTTTCTGCCTCAGACTCCTGAGTAGCTGGGATTATAGGCGCACACCACCACACCAGGCTGATTTTTGTATTTTTTTTAGTAGAGATGGGATTTCACCATGTTGGCCAGGCTGGTCTCAAACTCCTGACCTCAGATGATCTACCCGCCTCAGCCTCCCAAAGTGTTGGGATTACAGGTGTGAGCCACTGCACCCAGCTTTTTTTTTTTTTTTTTTGAGACAGAGTATTGCTCTGTCACCCCGGCTGGAGTGCAGTGGTGTGATCTCTGCTCACTACAACCTCCACCTCCCAGGTTCAAGGGATTCTCTTGCCTCAGCCTCCTGAGTAGCTGGGATTACAGGTACGCACAACCATGCCCGGCTAATTTTTGTAGTTTTAGTAGAGATGGGGTTTCACCTTGTTGGCCAGGCTGGTCTCCAACTCCTGCACTCAGGTGATCTTCCCGCCTCGGCCTCCCAAAGTGCTGGCATTACAGGCATGAGCCGCCGTGCCCGGCCACACTTGGGGGTTTTTAATGAACACTCTCTGGGTGAGGGTGGCTTGGTGGTTCATGCCTGTAATCCCAGCACTTTTGGAGGCTGAGGCAGGCGGATCACTTGAGCTTAGGGGTTTGAGGCCAGCCTGGGCAACATGGCGAAACCCCATCTCTACCAAAAACACAAAAAAGAAATTAGCCAAGTGCAGTGACACACGCCTGTGATCCCAGTTACTCAGGAGGCTGAGACAGGAGAATCGCTAGAGCCTGGGAGGTGGAGGTTGCATTGGGAGCTGCCAGGCCCATCCCCTGTGTCTGTGGGCACTGCCCGTCCTCCACCATCTGCTAGATCAGCTGGGCTTCCGTTCCCTCCCTTGTCTCCAGCCCCCCAGTGACTTCATGAAGCCCCTGCCCCCTGCTCGCCAGCCCGGGGCACAGGACTCCGCACTCCATGGTGTCCCTCCCCTCCGGGGTTTATTTATTGGTTTGGTGGTTTTCAAATGTCAACAATTAACTTAATTTCCAACTCATCACTGTTGTGGCAACAGTGCATGTCCTTCTGGAAAACACACATCTCCATCAAGACGTTGGTGCTGAAGGACCTGAGGGGCCCACTCCAAAGATCCGTTAATTGCCGGAGAAGGAGTTCCCCATAATTAGAAAATCATCTTCCTTAAAAGTCACCAAGTGCCTTTTCACTAAACAGCCCAAACCCATAATCGTTTTGCGCTTTGCAGAAAATTACGACGCGAGGCTGTCACGGATCGACATCGCCAACACGCTAAGGGAGCAGGTCCAGGACCTTTTCAATAAGAAATACGGTAAGCAGCGCAGAACCCCCGGGGAGGGACACGCAGCTGCTGTGGGCAGAGAAGTGGGAGGCTTCCCAGTTCCAGCTGAGGGCATTTCTGGGGAAACAGTTCACCCCTTTACACGTATTTCTTGAGCATTTACTACATGCCAGGCACTGTCTCAGGCACTGGGGATACTGCCGTGAGTAAAACAGACACAGTCCCTGTACTCATGAGCCTTGCAGACCAGTGAGGTGAGACACACTTTCAACTACTACACACAGAATTTAATAGACAGGGGCCTGGCTCGGTGGCTCATGCCTGTAATCTCAGCACTTTTGGAGGCTGAGGCAGTTGGATCACTTGAGCTCAGGAGTTCGAGGCCAGCCTGGGCAACATGGCAAAACCCCGTCTCTACCAAAAATACAAAAAAGAAATTAGCCAGGTGCAGTGGTGCTACTCAGGAGGCTGAGGCAGGAGAATCGCTTGAGCCTGGGAGGCGGAGGTTGTAGTGAGCTGAGATCGTGCCATTGCACTCCAGCCTGGGCAACAGAAGCGAAACTCTGTCTCAAAAAAAAAATAAAAGCGGGGGAGCATACAACATGGGAGCATATTGGTGTGGCTTTTTCTTTCTTTTCTTTTCTTTTTTTTTTTTTTTTGAGACAGGGTCTCACTCTGTCACCCATGCTGGAGTGCAGTGATTTGAGGTTTATTGCAGCCTCAAGCGCCTGGGTTCAAGCAATCCTCCTGCCTCAGCCTCCCAAGTGACTGGAACTACAGGCAGGCACTACCATACCCAGCTATTTTTTAGAAATTTTTAGTAGAGACAGGGTCTTGCTGTGTTGCCCAGGCTGATCTCGAACTCTTAGACTTAAGTGATCCTCCTCCTTGGCCTCCCAAAATGCTGGAATTACGGGCATGAGCCACCATGCTGGCCTTTTTTTAATGATCTGATCAAATAGCTCAGATTGTAATGCCTATACCTTTCCACGGTGCTACATGAGAGCTTTCTCGTGCCATTCACTCTCCTGCACGTACGTCTTTCCATCACACCCCCACAATTCCACGTACACACACCCCACGCTGCCTCTCACTCCTGACGAGCAGGACCCTGCCTCTCACCCACAGGGGAAGCCTTGGGTATCAAGTACCCGGTCCAGGTCCCCTACAAGCGGATCAAGAGTAACCCCGGCTCTGTGATCATTGAGGGGCTGCCCCCGGGAATCCCGTTCCGAAAGCCCTGCACCTTCGGCTCCCAGAACCTGGAGAGGATTCTTGCCGTGGCCGACAAGATCAAGTTCACAGTCACCAGGTACTCAGGGGGAAGGGTGAGGGTGAAGAGGCAGGACTAGCTCAGATGGGGGCTTATACCTGCGAATCCTTAGCCTTTCCCTAGGTCCTGCCCTCCCCACTGGACAAGGCGGCTCTCCTGGCACCATCCTGGGTCCTGGGGGTGGCCGGGAAGGGACTGCAGGCCAGCTCGAGTGCAGGGAGCCCTTCAGAAGTGGGACTGGTCACCCCACCATGGCAAGGGCAGACTTCAAGGGCATCTTCAACCTGTTCAGCCACACCCGCTCACTACAGCCCCAGCCCCCGGAAAGGCATTCAGCCCGCATCAGGGGATTTGCCCAAGGTCCCAGGGCCAGCCAGGGCAGAGCCGGCACAAGGCCCAGGTCTGCGTCCTGCAGAGTGACACTGCCAATGCCAGCACCCTGCCACATCGTCTCAGTGTCCCACGCACACAGAGCCCCAGGGCGGCTTGTTAAAATACAGATTCTGCTGCCGTAGGTGTGGGGTGCTCCCAGGAGAGACCAAGGCCACTGCATCCCAGGGGTGTCTTCCTCATCCCCCAGGTCCTCCTTCTGACACCCCTGCCTCTGTTTCTCTTCTAGGCCTTTCCAAGGACTCATCCCAAAGCCTGGTAAGAGGCACTGGCTGTGGAGGGGGCACTGGGAATAGGGCCTGGTCATAGTGCTGGGGGCTGGAGCTAAGTCTGCTGTGGGGCACAGGTTCTGCGGTCTGGGAACAGAAGCCAGCCAGGCCCCTGCCTTTTTTTCTTCTTTTCTTTTTTTCCTGAGGCAGAGTCCTTCTCTGTCACCCATGCTGGAGTGCAGTGGCGCGAACATGGCTCACTGCAGCCTCCACCTCCTGGATTCAAGCAATCCTCCTGCCTCAGCCTCCTCAGTAGCTGGGATGACAGGCAACTGTCACCATGCCTGGCTATTTTTTGTATTTTTAATAGAGACGAGATTTCACCATGTTGGCCAGGCTGGTCTCAAACTCCTGACCTCAAGTGATCCGCCCATCTCGGCCTCCCAAAGTGTTGGGATTACAGGCATGAGCCACCACACCCGGCCTAGGCCCCTGCCCTTCTGTTCAGCCACCTCACCTGGGCACCTGCCCCAGGTAGATGGAGGAAGGCTAAGCTTGAATGTGGCCCCAGATCCTGAAGCAGAGAAAGGGGTCGTGGTGCCGGTGACTTCTAAGTTTTACCCGGTGGGGATTCAGGAGGGAGGAGGGGCCGGGCCGGGTCAGTGCACCTGCTCCTCCTGATAAAGGGGGTCTGGTTGACCTCAGTGAATAGATGAGGTTGGAGGCAAGTGGGTTCCTAACCACAGAAAGAGGGGTGTCTGCATGGGGGACCGCAAGCTTGTTGGTAAGATGTGGGGGGTGCCTACCCCACCCTAAACAGTGCAGTGCCTCTTCTGACCCCTTTTTTAAAAATGTATTTTATATATATATTTTTTGAAACCAAGTCTCACTTTGTTGCCCAGGCTGGAGTGCAATGGCACTATCTCTGCTCACTGCAACCTCCACCTCCCAGGTTCAAGCTATTCTGCCTCAGCCTCCCAAGTAGCTGGGATTATAGGCACGCACCACAACGCCCGGCTAATTTTTGTATTTTTAGTAGAGCCGGGTTCACCATATTGGCCAGGCTGGTCTCAAACTCCTGGCCTCAAGTGATCCACCTGCCTCAGCCTCCCAAAGTGCTGGGATCACAGGCATAAGCCACCACTCCCAGCCTCCTGACCCTTTTTAAGGCACCCATCCACTTCCGTCTCCACCATGGGCTGTGTCCTGGCCTCCCAAACCCAGATTTGCAGGGGCTGTCCCTGCAGAGCGACATGCCACGTGGTGAGCACTAAGGGCTGGCTAGAGCCTCCAGGGCGGGCCAGGCACAGTGGCTCACACCTGTAATCCCAGCACTTTGGGAAGCCAAGGCAGGAAGATCACTTGAGGTCAGTAGTTCAAGACCAGCCTGACCGACATGGTGAAACCCCATGTCTACTTAAAATCCAAAAATTAGCCAGGCATGGTGGTGCGCACCTGTAATCCCAGCTACTCGGGAGGCTGAGGCAGGAGAATCCCTTGAACCCGGGAGGCGGAGCTTGCAGTGAGCTTAGATCGCACCAGTGTACTCCAGCTTGGGTGACAGGGCGAGACTCAGTCTCAAAAAAACAAAAAAAAAAGTACTTAGGGTACGGTGATGTGGCGGCTGCTGACAGGCCATGGGAACCCCCAGAAGGGGGATCAGGAGGGTGAGGGGTAGTTGGAGAGGGCTTCCTGGAGTAAGGAAGGCCCTGCTTGGGCCTCAGGGGAAGATGGGACTTTGAGAGGCAGAGAGGAGGGTAGGATGTGTCTGGCGGGGTGAACGGCAGGGGTTGGGGAGTCACTGGAGGTCAGAAGTGTGTTTCCGGAACTCTCAGAGGGGCAGAATAGTCAGATGATGTTAGAAAGGTGGAGCCAGTGGAAGCTGCAGCAGCGCAATGCCGTGAGTGTGGCTGCGGCAGACACCCAGCTGAGAGGTCACTGGGTTTCTGGCCCTGCACTGGATGGTTTATGTGGGTGCCTTTCACACATATTTCGGGAGGTCCTGCTGGGGCAAGGCGGTGTTCTAGGAACCAGGGTTACAGCGGAGTGCAGACAGAGGAGGCATCTCATCTAGTCTTCGTACCTAGGAGGTAGACGCTAGAGCCCACTTTACAGAGGGGGAAACTGAGGCTCAGTGTGAGTGATGTATTAATACTCTGTGTCCCAGGGCTAGCAGGTGGCCGTGGCCCTAGCCCTCAGGGATGGACCTGCCAGCCCCTTTCCAGGCATTGGCACCCAAGCCAGGTATCCGCCTGGAGAACCAGCTCCACACTTACTCATGCCACTAGTCATACTGGGCTGGGAACATGTACAGGCTCCTCAGAGTCTTCAAGAGTTCACCAGAGGTCACTGAGTGCTACTTCTGCGCCAGAATGGAATTTTCTCAAATGCTCCCTCGCATGGTCCCCAAAGCCTGGCCTGGGCCAGTACCGGCAGTTCCAAGGTGAATTGGAGTGGAAGCTGGGGTCTGCTGGGGGAGGCAGAGGCAATAGCAGGCCCCTTCATCTGGAGGCAGGTGTCCCAGGGCAGGTGGAGGGGTGGCAGGTAGTCTGCGGAGAGGCAGGCGGCTGGGGCAGTGCCCAGGAGTCAGCCTTCAGGGTCCCAGGCAGCATATGGGCCGTGGGAAAGCGCCGTTCATTCAAGTCCCTGTACCCGCCTGACTAGCTGTGGAAATCTGAGCCTTCACTTCCTTACCGCTAAGACAGACAAGCACACCTGCCTCGCCATGTGATCTGAAGATGGAAAAAGATGGGCAGTGCCAGGTGAGCTGGGAGGACTGTTTTCCCCCAGTTGCCCCTTTTTTTTTTTTTTTGGAGATGGAGTTTAGCTCTTGTTGCCCAGGCTAGAGTGCAATGGCGTGATCTCGGCTCACTGCAACTTCCGCCTCCCAGGTTCAAACGATTCTCCTGCCTCAGCCTCCCGAGTAGCTGGGATTACAGGCACCCACCACCATGCCCAGCTAATTTTTTTGTATTTTTAGTAGAGACAGGGTTTCACCATGTTGACCAGGCTGGTCTCGAACTCCTGACCTCGTGATCCGCCTGCCTCGGCCTCCCAAAGTGTTGGAATTATAGGCGTGAGCCACTGCGCCCGGCCCTAGAGCCATTCTTAACAGGGTTTGTCCCCCTGGAAACTTCCAGAAGCCTCACCCTCCTGGGAATTCCCTGCTGGGTGCCAGTCATCTGTTCACTGCTCGGTTTCCACTCTCCCATCCTTGCACCGACATCCCACTGTTAGGCCTTCTTCAAGCATGGACCTTCTCATGCTCAGTCTCTCTGTGGTGTGGAAACGTCTACTGGGCGGGCCTCACAGAAGGTTCCAGGCCCTGGCGCAAGCCCAAGGGAAGCAATGATCCAAAATGGACTCAGATAAAGTTTCTGCCACTATGCATTGGGGGCTTTTGGTTGGAGTCCAGTTCAATTTTAGAAAAATAAAAATACATGTCTCGCACTTCTGAGTTTGCAGACTAAGGTCCATTCTGTATTTGCTAACGAGGACAAAAAGAAAGGCGACTGGGTGCAGTGGCTCACGCCTGTAATCCCAGCACTTTGGGAGGTCAAGATGGGTGGATCACTTGAGGCTGGACAAGAGTTCGAGACCAGCCTGGCCAACCAGCCTGGCCTTTCACCATGTTAGGGTGCCTAAAAATACAAAAATTAGCTGGATGCTGTGGCACACACCTATAATCCCAGCCACTCAGGAGGCTGAGGCAGGAGAATCGCTTGAAACCAGAAGGCGGAGGTTGCAGTGAGCTGAGATCGTGCCATTGCACTCCAGCCTGGGCAACAAGAGTGAAACTCCATCTCAAAACAACAACAAAGAAGAATGGCTCTAAACCAGGAACAGTGGTTCACCCCTGTAGTCCCAGCACTTTGGGAGGCCAAGGTAGGAGGATCGCTTGAGGCCAAGAGTTTGAGGCCAGCCTGGGCAACATAACAAGACCCCGTCTCTACAAAAAATTTAAAAATTAGCCAGGCACAGTGGCACACACCTGTAGTCTCAGCTACTCAGGAAGCTGAAGCGGGAGGATGGCTTGAGCCCGGGAGGTGGAGGTTGCAGTGAGCTGAGATTGTGCAACTGCACTCCAGCCTGGGTGACAGAGCATGACACCACCTGAAAGAAAAAAAAAAAAAATGGCTCTGTGATTTTTTTAGGTCACTTATTGAAGGTTCCTATGGAAGCCTTTCCTAATAGAACCACCCCGAGAAGGTGAAAATTCTGAAAGAGATTACGCTTTTTTGTTTTTGTTCTGTTTTGTTTTTTTGTTTTAAGATGGAGTTTTGCTTCTTGTCACCCAGGCTGGAGTGCAGTGGCACGATCTCAGCTCACTGCAGCCTCCGCCTCCCGAGTTCAAGCGATTCTCCTGCCTCAGTCTCCCGAGTAGCTGGAATTACAGGTGTGCACCACAACACTCGGCTGAGTTTTGTATTTTTAGTAGAGACGGGGTTTCGCCATGTTGGCCAGGCTGATCTCAAGCTTCTGATGTCAGGTAATCTGCCCGCCTCAGCCTCCCAGAGTGCTGGGATTACAGGCATGAGCCGCCGCACCTGGCTGAGATTGTGCTTTTTTGAAGATGAATCAGTCATTTAATTGCGAGAGCCCCACTGCACCCTGAAGCTGTGGGCCTCCCCACTGAAGGGTGAGAGTACAGCCACTCCTGGGCTGGTTTTGTTCTAGGTCAAAAGAGATGACTCAGGCCAGACGTGGTGGCTCACACCTATAATCCCAGCATTTTGGGAGGCCAAGATGGGAGAATCACTTGAGCCCAGGAGTTTGAGACCAGCCTGGGCAACACAGCAAGATCCCATCCTGCAAAGATATTTTTTAAAATTAGCCAGACATGGTAGGGACGAACGACTGTATTCCCAGCTACTTGGGAGGCTGAGGTGGGAGGATCCCTCAAGGCTAGGAGTTGAAGGCTGCTGTGAGCCATGAGTCCAGCGTGCATGACAGAGTGAGATCTTGTCTCTAAAAAAGAGAGAGAGAGAGAGAGAGAGAGATAAGCCCAGAATGTCTTTAATGTTTTCCCAACTGGGGACACCACATCTGCCCTCAGTGCCTCAGTTTCCCCACTAAAATCTAGAGGCCCTGCCTGCTCTGACATGCTGAGTGGCGAGCAGGCGTCTGACTGGAGAGGAAGCATACTTGGACTTGGACCAAGCCTCAGAGGGCAGTGGGTGAATTTCAGGCCTCAGGTCAAGAGAGCTGTGGGCCAGGGATTTCTAGGGGCCAGGGGTGCTGGAAGGCACCAGGCTGAACTGGAGGGGACCTGGTGGGGGGCCTGGGGTTGCAGAGGGATGTGGGGTGCCAGGTCCCCCAACTCATACCAGAAGGAGCTCCAGCCCTGCCTGCAAGGGGTTGAGATAACCCACGCTCGACCCTGGGGGCTGAACACCATTGGTAGCTGGGTAGTTCTATACTGCCCAGCCAGGCCACACCCCACCTGCCTGCAGTGGCACTGAATTAAATTAGGGAGACTCTACCAGGCGCGGTGGCTCATGCCTGTAATCCCAGCACTTTGGGGGGCTAAGGCAGGTGGATCACGTAAGGTCAGGAGTTTGAGACCAGCCTGGGTAACATGGTGAAACCCTGACTCTACTAAAAATACAAAAATTAGCCAGGCATGGTGGTGCGTACCTGTAATCCCAGCTACTTGGGAGGCTGAGGCAGGAGAATCGCTTGAACCTGAGAGGTGGAGGTTGCAGTGAGCTGAGAGACACACCACTGCACTCCAGCCTGGGTGACAGAGTGCAACTCGGTCTCAAAAAAAAGAGAAAAAGAAAAAAAAAACAAACCCAGGACAGCTGAAGGGGGCTGTTCAGGATATGCTGGGAAGAAGTGGTGGTGTGGTGACTAAGGCAGGAGAGACCCTCTCTCCAGGTAGCTGCTATAATATTCCATCCAAAGAACATTCTAGTAGGTCATAAAAACCTAAAGGGAGCCAGACATGGTGGCTCATGCCTATAATCCCAGCGCTTTGGGAGGCCAACACAGGAGGAATGCTTGAAGCCAGGAGTTGGAGATCAGCCTGGGCAGTATAGCGAGACCCCACCTCTAGAAAACAATTTTTTAATTATCTGGGCATGGTGGTGGGTGGTGGTGCGTGCCTGTAGTCCCAGCTACTTGGGAGGCTGAGGCAGGAGGGTCACTTGAGCCCAGGAGTTTGAGGCTGCAGTGAGCTGTGAACACAATGATCACATCACCTCACTTCAGCCCGAGTGACAGAGTGAGACCCTGTCTCTCAAATACATACACACACACACACACACAAACCTAAAGAGAGATGCAAATATATGTCCATGGTAGAAATTTGGAAAATACAGAAATCTAACAACCCAGATGGCTGTTCATTTTTATGATGATACTTTTTCTTCCAGATTTCCCCCCAAGCTTATTAATTTTACATCTCACTGTTCTTTCTATAAATTTACACACTTAACCTTAAAACATAAACATGTTCCCATGTCTTTAAAAAGCTCTGTTCCCTCTTCAGGCTGTATCATGGTTATGTAACTACCCTGTCCCCCAGTTATGGACATTTGAGCAGCCTCTCACACCACGGACACCTAACACTCACATCACACTTTTTTTTTCTGAGACGGAGTCTCGCTCTGTCGCCCAGGCTGGAGTGCAACTGCATGATCTCAACTCACTGCAACCTCTACCTCCCGAGTTCAAGCGATTCTCCTGCCTCAGCCTCCCAAATAGCTGGGATTACAGGCGTGTGCCACCATACCAGGCTAATTTTTCTATTTTAATAGAGACGGGGTGTTGCCACGTTGGCCAGGCTGGTCTCGAACTCCTGACCTCAGGCGATCCACCCGCCTCAGCCTCCCAAAGTGCTAGGATTACAGGCGTGAGCCACCGCGCCTGACCACATCACACTTACGATTTGCTGGTTACCAAGCCCACTCACGTTACCATGTCATCTCCCTGAGTAGCCGGCCTTATTGGAGGGGACTGAGGCTCAGAGAGATTAAGCAGCTTTCTCAGGGTCACACAGCATAGTGTGGCAGAGATTTGAACCTAAGGCTTTACCATTTTATTATACTTCGGAACCCAGGGCAGGCTCTACCACTAGCCTAGGGCTTGGTGTGGGTCCCCGAAGCGAGTTGCAGCCACGCCCTCTTTCCCCACCACCCCTCTGGTCTCATCCACACTGGGTGGCTCTTTGCTGTCCCCTCCTGGCTACCAGCAGCTATTACACTGGGTGCTGTTGTCCTTCCCATTTTGCGACTGAGCAAACAGCCTGAAAGAGACAAAAACCAGGTAGTTAGCTTGAGGCCAAAACCACTCCCTCGTCTTTGCTGTTCTGCAGCCTGAGCCTGGGGTGGCCAGGCGGGGTGGTGCAGTGACAGGGAGGGACAATAGCCCCCAAAAATGCTGCCGGAATGGTAAAGGGCCTGAACTTCAAAGCTACTGACTTGAGCTTATTTTGTGGCACCAGCGGTTTTTCCAGTCATTGTAATGATACAATCAGATTTGCGTTGTCTTCGGGTTACCATGGTAACCGTACTTCCACCCACCAAGGGTGGATTAGAGAAGGCAAAACTAGGGCAGAGAAGCCACGGAGTGTTGAGAAGGTCTGAACCCAGGCAGTGGGCAGCTGGGCCCCACAATGGATGGGGTAGAGGCAGCAGCAGGGTGTGAAGAGGACGGAAGGTTCTGGAAGGGTGATGGTGGTGCTTGTCTCCAAGGCTGGGTCTGTGGGCTTGTGAGACACATCCAGGGGCCCATGTGCAGTAGGTGAAATCTGAGCAGTATTTAGTGCAGGCAGGGTGGCAGGCAGGCTGGGGGCCTCTCAGAAGCACAGAGCTGGCAGAGGGAGACCTGCCCGGGGCGCCGGAGGAAAGGGCAACTGTTCAGGAACAGAGTAGATGAGGTGGGGGAAACTTTGGGTAAGAAGAGCTGAGTCAGGAGCATTGAGGCAGTGGTTTTCAAACCTCAGAAGCAACAGCAGGGCCGGACACGGTGACTCAGCCTGTAATCCCAGGACTTTGGGAGGCCGAGGTGGGTAGATCACCTGAGGTCGGGAGTTTGAAACCAGCCTGGCCAACATGGTGAGACCCTGTCTCCACCAAAAACTACAAAAATTAGCCAGGCATGGTGGTGGACACCTGTAATCCCAGCTACTCGGGAGCTTGAGGCAGGAGAATCGCTTGAACCTGGGATGCAGAGGTTGCAATGAGCTGAGATCACACCACTGCACTCCAGCCTGGGTGACAGAGCAAGACTCTGTCTCAAAAAAAAAAAAAAAGGGCCAGACACAGTGGCTCACGCCTGTAACCCCAGCACTTTGGGAGGCCAAGGCAGGATTGCTTGAAGCCAGGAGACCAGCCTGGGCAACATAGTGAGACCCTGTCTCTACAGAAAATGAAAACAATGAGCCAGTGTGGTGCTGCATATCTATACATCTGTAGTCTCAGGTACTCGGGAGGCTGAGGAGGGAGGATCGCTTGAGCCCAGGAAGTCAAAGCTGCAGTGAGCTATGATCACACCACTGCACTCTAGCCTGTGAGACAGAATGAGACCTTGTCTTTCAAAAGAAAAAATTCTAGAATTGTTCTTGAATAGTCGTGGTTAAAATTTTTTTAAAGCTTTGGAAGGTAGTGAACTCCCCATCACTGGAGGCATTTAAGCAGAGGTTGAGCTGCCACTCACCAGAGAGGCCACTTCCCATAGGGCTTGCTGCAGGCGAGGAGAAAGGGACTGGAGAGCCCTGCCCATTTGGGAGGGGCAGCGTGGAGGACTAGAACCAAGGAGGGGCCCCTCTACCCACCAAATCCACTTCTCTTTGCTGCTCCACCACCAGCTCCCCACAGCTCCTCCCTGCATACGGGCCCAGCCGGCCCTCTCCAGCTCCCTTTTGGGTAAACACAAGGGCTTTCCCGGGACCCAGGCCAGCTTCCGCTCCTTTTAGTTCTCCTCTGACCCTGGGGGTACAGCCATCCCTGCCAGCTTGAGGGGACTCTGGGAAGGTAGCGCCCCACCTCTCCTTCCCCAGAGCAGGGGCTCCAGACCCCGGGGATGCAGCAGAGTTGCCAACTTCCTGTGTGACTCCTGGGCCTCAGTTTCCCTACTTGTAAAATGGGAAGAATTGCCCACACCATGTCTGCCTCCCCCGGGGCCACCCTGGAGTGCATGACCAGGTGAAGAGGAGGGATGGGCTGTCACGAGTGGGAGGTGGTGAGGCAGACAGGCTGGCCATGCTGGAGTGTGGACGGCCTGGGAGGCCTGGCTTTGCAACATGGACTGGGCCCTTCAGACCTGGCCCTGGCAAGCTCTTCTGCTGATGTCCCCATGGCTGAGGAGTCCATACAGCCCCACTGGTCGGGGCCAAGCTCTTGGCGGCCTCCAGCTTTATCTAGGACATCCCCACATCGTCTCCTCTGTAAACGTTCCACTTTCATCTCAATTTAAGGAACTATGTCAAATTGCATGCTGCTAGCTGGGTGCAGTGGCTCACGCCTGTAATCCCAGCACTTTGGGAGGCCAAGGCAGGAGGGTCGCTGGCATCTAGGAATTCAAAACCAGCCTGAGAAACATAATGAGATCCTGTCTCTACAAAAAATTTAAAAATTAGCCGGGCATGGTGGCGTGTGACTATCATCCCAGCTACTCAGGAGGCTGAGGTGGGAGGACCGCTTGGCCCTGGGAGTTGGAGGCTGTAGAGGGCTGTGATTTTGCCACTGTACTCCAGCCTGGGCAACAGAGTGAGACCTTGTCTCAAAAAAAAAAAAAAAAAAAAATTACATGTCGCCGAGGAAGATCATTCCACCTGCACGCACCTCTCCCCGCACCAGAATTGTTTGAGGCCCGTTTCGAGAAGCTCAGCTATGAGGGAAACACCTGCCAGGCAGAGGGCTGTGATCCCTTTTCAGGGGGTACAAATGGAGAAAGGCCAGAAGCCTCAAATACAGTAGCACCACTGTCATCGTCCTCTTTGATCTCCTGCTAAGCCTCTCTCTTCTGTGGGGTCTCCTGTCACCCAGTGGGTGCTGTGGTGGGACGAGCTTCCTGGAGAGGATGAGCTGAGCCAGGCCTGGATGCTAGTGTAGGATTGACCTCTGCAGAGGGTACTGGGGGGACATGGGGAGGGACCGAACAGTGGCAGGCACAGGAACAGGTCCCTTTTTGCCTTCTCAGGAAGCAGTACCATCACTTCTGAGCTGTGTGATCTTAGATAAGTTAACCTACTATCTCTGATTTTGGATAAGTTAACTTGCTGTCTCTGATCTTGGATAAGTTAACTTGCTACCTGTGATCTTGGATAAGTTAATGTACCATCTCTGATCTAGATAAGTCAACTTACTATCTCTGATCTTGGATAAGTTAACTTGCTTATCTCTGATTTTAGATAAGTTAACTTGCTGTCTCTGATCTTGGATGAGTTAACTGTCTTTGGGCCTCCATTTCTTTGAGGTGATATGGAACAAGGACTTCCTCCATGATCCTCCCTTCTGCTGCCCAAGACCTGAGAGTCATTTCCTTGTCCCCAGTCACACACAGGCACACACCCTCTGGCCCCTGCCTCCCTCTCTCAGCCTTCCCCACCCCCTCTCCACCCTTCCAACTCTGTCTTGAGCTCTTGAGAGCTCTTTTGCTCTTGAAAGCTCAAAATAAAGCCGTCCTTTCTCGAGTTTCTAAAGATACCACAATTCCAGCACCAGCCACATGTTTCTCCACTGAATTATCTCTGCTTGTCTTTGTTAATTAGGGTTCAGTAATGATCTCCCTTCTGCCTTCCCAGGGAGAGCTGGCATCTGCAGGGCGGGGCTTGGAGGCCTTTGTGGGCAGACAAGACGCCCTGCTGCCGGGCCCAGAGTTGGCCTGATGCCTCCTTTCTTCTGAAGTGGCAGAGTGGGCCATGACATGATGGCATGTTGGGGAGACCCTGCTCTTTTCAGGCTGGTGGGGACTCAGCTGGGGTCACTGCAACTCCATCCTGCCCCTCAACCTTCCATACGTCGGGGAAGGGAACCTTGGGAGGTTCTTAGCCTTTATTAGACAGGGGCTTCCAGGCTGGGCGTGGTTGCTCACACTTGTCATCCCAGCACTATGGGAAGTTGAGGCAGGCGGATTGCTTGAGCTCAGGAGTTCGAGACCAGCCTGGGCAACATGGCAAAATCCTATCTTGACAAAAAATTAGCCAGGCATAATGGCACACGCCTGTAGTCCCAGCTACTCAGGAGGCTAAGGCAAGAGGCTCACTTGAGCCCAGGAGGTCGAGGCTGCGGTGAGCCGTGATCGTGCCACTGCACACCAGCCTGGGCAACAGAGCAAGACCTTCTCTCAAAAAAAAAAAAAAAAACAAATTAATGAAAATAAAATTAAAAATAGACAGGGGCTTTCTGGCCCCAAAAGGGAGCAGGGTTGGGGGTGCCTTTAGAGTCTCTTGCAACATCCCAGAAAGCCTCCCAGAAACCCTTTCCCCAACGGAGACCACCCGAGCTGACAAGAGCAACCCACACCTTTATTTAGGCTGGAATGAGATCAGCACCGAGGGGTCGCCAGGAACCTTGTGCGGAACAGAAGCTGATGAGTGTGTCTGAGCCACAGAAGTAGAGCAGGGCAGGGCGGTAACCATGGCTCAGCACGTGTGGTTTACTGGGTGTACCGGATCCTTCTAGCCTTGTGGGGAGGGGTGTGGTGACAAAGGAGGAGGGAGGTGGAGGTGGGGGGACACGCAGGCCTAGCCCTCTAAGAACCTTCCCGTCATGAAGAGGGCTCAGCGCCGCCCACAGAGGACTTGGTGGGGCCCCAACAGAGGCCTTGGGGACTCAGGTACAGTCACTCACCCGTGCACGGGCACAGGTGTCTCACTGGGGCCAGCACTGTGCCAGATGCTGGTCTTTTATTATTATTCCATTATTCTTTTTGTTTGTTTTTGTTTTGTTTCGCTTCTGAGACAGAGTTTCACTCCTATTGCCCAGACTGGAGTTCAGCGGTACAATCTCAGCTCACTGCAACCTCCGCCTCCCGGCTTCAAGTGATTCTCCTGCCT
>NC_037670.1:8371611-8421283 GCF_003255815.1 Theropithecus gelada | reverse complement strand
TTTTTTTGAGATGGAGTCTCGCTCTGTCGCCCAGACTGGAGTGCAGTGGCCGGATCTCAGCTCACTGCAAGCTCCGCCTCCCGGGTTTACGCCATTCTCCTGCCTCAGCCTCCCGAGTAGCTGGGACTACAGGCGCCCGCCACCTCGCCCGGCTAGTTTTTTGTATTTTTTAGTAGAGACGGGGTTTCACCGTGTTCGCCAGGATGGTCTCGATCTCCTGACCTCGTGATCCGCCCGTCTCGGCCTCCCAAAGTGCTGGGATTACAGGCTTGAGCCACCGCGCCCGGCCTTTTTTTTTTTTTTTTTTTTTTAAGGTAGGGTCTCTCTCTTGTCTCTCAGACTGGAGTGCAGTGGCACGATCATGGCTCACTGCATTCTCGACCTCCCTAAGCTCAAGTGATCCTCCTGCCTCAGCCTCCCAAGTAGCTGGGACTGGAGGTGTGCACCACCGTGCCAGGCTAATTTTTGTGTTTTTTTTGTAGAGACGGGGTTTTGCCATGTTTCCCAGGCTGGTCTGGAACTCCTGGGCTCAAGTAATCCACGCACCTCGAACTTCCAAAGTACTAGGATTACGGACATGAGCCACTGTGCCCGGCCTGTGCTGGACTTTTAATCAACACTGATTTAAAAAAAAACAAACCTGGCTGGGCACAGTGGCTCACGCCTATAATCCCAACACTTTGGGAGGCTAAGGCGGGCGGATCTCTGAGGCCAGGAGTTCGAGACCAGCCTGGCCAACATGGTGAAACCCCGTTTCCACTAAAAATACAAAAAATTACCCCGCCTTCGTGACACACACACCTATAATCCCAGCTACTTGGGAGGCTGAGGCAGGAGAATCGCTTAAACCCGGGAGGCAGAGGTTGCAGTGAGCCAAGATTGCGCCACTGCACTCCAGCCTGGGCAACCAGAGCGAAACTCCGTCTCAAAAAACCCAGCCTCACGGAGCTTACATGCAGGGGTGGGGGGATAAACAGAAAATCTGCAAAGCGTAAACCATGGGAGCAATTGTGTTTATTTTTCGGGGATTGCAACATTATTTAGGTGTTGATCAGAAGGAGGCCTTAGAGTAAAGGCCTGAAGGGGCAACAGGGAATAGCATTCAGGCAGAGAGAACAGCCACTGCCAAGCCCCTGAGGTCACCTGCCAGGGTGTTGGAGGAAGGTCAGGGTAGGTGAGAGATGAGATGGAGATGGACAGGGAAGATGGTGCATGGCCAGATAAGGATTTTGACTTTTGCTCAGAGTGAGCTGGGAGTCGGTGCAGTTCTGAGCAGAGGGGAACAGGATCCAGCTTGTTTTAACAGGATGCCTCTGGTTGCTGGCTTGAGGACAGGCAAGGGTGGAGAGACATAAGGAGGATGTAATAATCCAGGCGACGCCTGTGGCGGCAGTGGGGTGGTGAGTCACCGACTCTTAGGTGAGTTGGCTGAAGCCAACAGAATGTGCTGATGTAAGCTGTGAGAAAATGAGGAGCTGACTTTGACTTCAGAGATTCGGGCTGAACTTGGGGAAGGACGGAGGTGCCGTGGGTGGAGACAGGGAAGATACAGGAGAAGCTGGTGGGGCAGGCGTGTTCAATCTGAGGTCTCATCCAGTTGAAGTTGGAAGCAAGTTGGGGCTCAGGGGAGCAGTCCACGCTTGAGATATGATTTGGGGAATCATGAATTTATAACTGGTATTTCAAGCCTTAAAACAAGCCGGGTCCAGTGGCTCACGCTGTAATCCCAGCACTCTGGAAGGCTGAGACAGGAGGGTCACTTGAGCCCAGGAGTTCAAGACAAGCCTGGGCAACATAGCAAAAAAAAAAAAAATTAGCTGCACATAGTACACACCTGTGGTCCCAGCTACTAGGAAGGCTAAGGCGGGAGGATGACTTGGGCTCAGGAGGTCAGGCTACAGTGAGCCATGATTGTGCCACTGAACTCCAGCGTGGGCAACAGAGCGAGACCCTGTCTCAAAAAACTAAATTACCTAAATGTAGTGGCTTAAAACAACACAAATGTATTGCCTTACAGTTCTGGAGGTCAGAAGTCTGAAATGAGTCTTCCAAGGCTCATGTCAAGGTGTTGGGGGCCAGGTGCAGTGGCTCACGCCTGTAATCCCAGCACTTTGGGAGGCTGAGGCAGGCGAATCACTTGAGATCAGGGGTTCGATCGGGCACGTGCCTGTAATCCCAGCTACTGGGAAGGCTGAGGCAGGAGAATCACTGGGACCCAGGAGATGGAGGTTACTCTGTCTCAAAAAAAAAAAAAAAAAAAAGATGTCAGCAGGGCTGGGTCCTTCTGGAGGCTCTAGGCTCTAGGAGAAAATCCGTTTCCTTGTCTTTTTTTTTTTTTTTTGAGACAGAGTCTTGCTCTGTCCTTCAGGCTGGAGTGCAGTGGCGCGATCTCGGCTCACTGCAACCTCTGCCTCCCAGGTTTAAGCAATTCTCCTGCCTCAGCTTCCTGAGTAGCTGGGATTACAAGCACGTGCCACCATGCCTGGGTAATTCTTGTATTTGTAATAGAGACAGGGTTTCACCATGTTGCCCAGCCTGGTCCCGAACTCCTGACCGCTAATCTGCCCACCTCGGCCTTCCAAAGTGCTGGGATTACAGGCGTGAGCCACTGAGCATGGCCCCCTGTTTTAAGGATTAAATGAATGAATCCATGCAAAGATCAAAGAGCAGTGCCTGGCAACAGAAGAGCTCAGCTTCTCTGAGTTACCAAGTGCCCGTGATGGGTCGGGCATTTTTTTCTTTTTTCTTTTTTTTTTTTTGAGATGGAGTCTCGCTCTGTCACCCAGGCTGGAGTACAGTGGTGGGATCTCGGCTCACTGCAAGCTCCGCCTCCCGAGTTCAAGCGATTCTTCTGCCTCAGCCTCCTGAGTAGCTGTGACTACAGGTGCGCACCACCTCGCCCCGCTAATTTTTTGTATTTTTAGTAGAGATAGGGTTTGCCATGTTGACCAGGCTGGTCTCGAACTCCTGGCCTCAAGCAATCCATCCGCCTCGGCCTCCCAAAGTGCTGGGATTACAGGCGTGAGCCACCACTCCCAACTGGGTTCAGTAATTCTTAGCATATTGCCATTTTCCCTGCTTTCTCTCTCTCTGTCACACACACACACACATGCACACACAGACGCGCACACACACATAATTTCTTTTTCTTTTTCTCCATTTGAAGTAAGTTGCAAACATCTTGACTCTTCATGCCTAAATATTTCAATGCACATCTCCTAAGAAAAACACTGTTATTTTACATACTCACAATAGTATCATCACACTTATAAAACTTAATAATTCCCTGTCATCTAATATATGGTCTTTATTCAAATTGCCAAAAACGCCTTCTATGCCTGTTCTCCTCCATGATGTAGTCACTTTTCACTGGTTGATTTCTTTTTAATTTTTTTTTTTTTTTAAAGACAAGCTCCCTCTTGCCCAGGCTGGAGTGCAGTGGCACAGTCATAGCTTACTGCAGGCTGGTCCTTCTAGGCTCAAGCCATCCTACCACCTCAGTCCCTCGAGTGGCTAGGGCTACAAGCACACGTGCGACCATGCCCAGCTCATATTTTATTTTTTATTTTCGTAGAGATAGGCTGGAGTGCAGTGGCACTATCATAGCTCACTGTAGCCTCCAACTCCTGGGCTCAGGCAATCCTCCCGCATCAGCCTCCCGAGTAGCTGGGACTACAGCCGGGTGCCACTGCACCAGCTACTTTTAAATTTTTTGTAGACAGAGTATCTCTGTGTTGCCCAAGGCTGGTCTCCAACTCCTGCTCTCAAGTGATCCTTCTGCCTCGGCCTCCCAAAGTGCTGAGATTACAGGCATGAGCCACCACGCCAGGCTCACGGGTTAATTTTTTTTTAATTATTTTATTGCATATAATGTTTGCCTAAACAAAAATTATTTCATTTTGCTTATCATTTTACGTTCTTTTTTTTTTTTTGAGACGACGTCTCGCTCTGTCGCCCAGGTTGGAGTGAAGCAGTGTGATATCGGCTCGCTGCAACCTCCACCTCCCGGGTTCAAGTGATTCTCCTGCCTCAGCCTCCCGAGTAGCTAGGACTACAGGCACCCACCACCACGCCCAGCTACTTTTTTGTATTTTTAGTAGAGATGGGGTTTCACCATGTTAGCCAGGACGGTCTCCATCTCCTGATCTCATGATCCACCTGCCTCACCCTCCCAAAATTCTGGGATTACAGGCGTGAGCCACCACCCCCAGTCTGTAATTTTACTTTTATAACAAAGGTGTGTTATTGAACAGAGTCTGGGACTTGCTGTTTTCCACTTAGCTTTCGTTGACATAATATTGAAGTGTGTAGCTGTAGCCTGTTAGTTCTCATGGCTCTATAATCTTCCATTGAGTGGAATCTTACCATGATGCAATTCCTCCCTTTCCTCTCCTTGGGGATTGGCAGCTTCCATTGTTTTGCTGTTACTAAGAATGCAATTAACACTTACAGCCTGGCGCAATGGCTCATGCCTGTAAACCCAGCACTGTGGGAGGCCGCCACCGGAGGATCGCTTGAGCTCAGGAGTTTGATACCAGCCTGGGCAACATGGCAAGACCCCATCTCTACTAAAAATACAAAAAAATTAGCCAGGCATGGTAGCACGCTTGCTACTCAGGAGGCTGAAGTGGGAGGATCGCTTCAGCCCAGGAAGCAGAGGTTGCAGTGAGCTGAGATCACGCCACTGCCCTCCTGCATGGGCGACAGAGCGAGATCCTGTCTCAAAAAAAAAAAAAAAAAAAAGCAGAGGAAGAAAAGCATAGATCCATTAAAAAGTTTAAGGCCCAGCCTGGTGGCTCATGTCTGTGATCCCAGCACTTTGGGAGGCTGAGGCGGAAGGATTGCTTGAGGCCAGGAGTTTGAGATCAACCTGGGCAAAGGAGCGAGATCCTGTCTCTACAAAAATTTTAAAATTAGCCAGACATGGTGATGTGCACCTGTAGGCCCACGTACTCAGGAGACTGAGGTAGGAGGGTGAGGTCAAGGCTGCAGTGAGCTAGGATCGCACCACTGCATAGGTAACAAAATGAGACTACATCTCTAAAAAAATAATTTTTGAAAAGCAGAGGAAGGAGGCCGGGCGCAGTGGCTCACGCCTGTAATCCCAGCACTTTGGGAGGCCGAGGTGGGTGGATCGCTTGAACTCAGGAGTTCAAGACCAGCCTGGACAACATGGTGAAACCTCATCTCTACTAAAAAGACAAAAATTAGCCAGGCACGGTGGTGCACACCTGTAATCCCAGCTACTCGGGAGGCTAAGGCAGGAGAATCGCTTGAACCCAGGAGGCAGAGGTTGCAGTGAACTCAGATCGCGCCATTGCACTCCAACCTGGGTGACAGAGCGAGACTCCATCTGAAAAAAAATAAATAAAAAGCAGAGGAAGAGAAGTAGAGATTCCCCCTTTCCAACAGCCTCCTTCCCACCCCCACTGGAGTTCTGGATTTGGGGGTTTGATGGCTCTGGCATGCCTAGGCCCTAGAGGGGTTCAGAAGGAGGGATCTTGGGGACCCAGAGAGTACTTCAACAACTCAATCCCACTTTAAGACCGTTCCCTTTGGGCCGGGCACGGTGGCTCATGCCTGTAATCCCAGCACTTTGGGAGGCCGAGGCGGGCGGATCAACTAAGTTCAGGAGTTCGAGACCAGCCTGGCCAACATGGTGAAACCCCGTCTCTACTAAAAATACAAAAATCAGCTGAGCGTGTTGGCTCGTGCCTGTAGTCTCAGCTACTGGAGGGGCTAAGGCAGGAGAATTGCTGGAACCTGGGAGGCGGAGGTTGCAGTGAACCCAGATCACGCCACTGCACTCCACCCTGAATGACAGAGCGAGATTCCATCTTAAGGGGAAAAAAAAAAAGACAGTTCCCTTTGTAAAGTGGATTTTCGGTAGAGACAGGGTCTTGCTGTCATTCAGGCTGGAGTGCAGTAGCTGGGACTACAGGTGTGGGCCACCATGCCCAGCTAATTTTTCCATTTTTTGTAGAGATGGGATCTTGCTATGTTCTCCAGGCTACATTTTAAAAAATCATGAGTTTTTGAAGGAAATGGGATAGGGCTCTCTCTGGTAGGGGATGGATTGGACGAGCCCCTGCTTGAATGCCTGCATACAGTGGGGAAAAGGAGAATCAAAATGGGTCAAGCCTTAAGGGCCCCTACTGCACGCAGTGTCCGGGCCAAGCCAGGTCTAGCATGGCAGGAGAACCACAGGCTCATGATCACTGGCCTGGGCACAGGTCTCTGCCCTGCTGCAGCTTGGCCCTCCTCTCTCCAGGCCTCAGTTATCTCATCCATGAAATGGAGCTGATGGAATTCCTGCTAAACCTGTGCACAGACCCTAGAAAGGGTTAAAAGCTGAACCAGAATGTACCTTATTTATCTTTTCGAGACTGGGTCTCGCTCTGTCACCCAGGCTGGAATGCAGTGGTGCAATCGCTGCAGCCTTGAACTCTGCCCGGGCCTGGCAGAGAGTTGGGGCTCTGTGAAGTGGTTCAGGAGGGGAGAGGAGGACTATTATCCCACGCTTCTGCTACAGATCTCAGTATCTCCCCTCTAAGCCGCCCTTGCCCTTCGCTGGCTGCGTCTCCCTGCTGTGAATGGTCATAATTACCGACATGAGATCGTCAGTCTGAGCTGAAGACCTCTAACTAGGTGGGGAGAGTCAGGGCTGGCTAGGGCTCTTGCACTTTGCCCCGGGAGAGAGCCGCAGAGCCAGCCCAGGCATCACCCGAGCCAGTTAGTTTAAAATTGTGTACATAGCATGGCTGTGATTCAGTGAGCTTGGTCATCTATGTTTTTCCCCTTGGCAAAATTCAGTTACTCCTTGGGCTAACAGACAGCAGGTTGGAAAAGATATGATGAGAGTTGCCCAGGCAGCGTTCAAAAGAGAGAGGAGACCGAAGAACAGAATGAGCAGGAGGGGGCAGGAAAAATGTCAAGGGACGGCCTGTCCACCAAAGGTGTCACTGTCCCGGCCGGTGGGCAGGAGGTCACTGCTGTGGGGATGGGTTCTTTCAGCAAGACTTTCTCACAGC
Organism: Theropithecus gelada; assembly: GCF_003255815.1. Lineage (NCBI taxonomy): Eukaryota > Metazoa > Chordata > Mammalia > Primates > Cercopithecidae > Theropithecus > Theropithecus gelada. Next base: position 8,414,252 of record NC_037670.1, on the reverse strand, counting down.
ACTGGGGGCAGAAACATGAAGGTGAAACCCCACACACACTGAGTCCCAACTATGACATTTCCAAACAGGGAACACTGAAATGTTTGCAACTGTGGGTGTCATTTACAGCCAGCCTGGGTTCAGGGAAGCTCAGGCAGGTCTTCCCAAGAATAGGTTTGCTGACTTGGCGTTCAGGACAGTAAACTAAACTCCCTTTTTTTTGGTGGGGGCGGGGGGCGGGGAGACAGAGTTTTACTCTTGTCGCCCAGGCTGGAGCGCAATGGCACAATCTCGGCTCACTGCAACCTCCGCCTCCCGGGTTCCAGTGATTCTCCTGCCTCAGCCTCCCGAGTAGCTGGGATTACAGGCACCCGCCACCACGCCCAGCTAATTTTTTTTAATTAGTAGTAGAGATGAAGTTTCACCATGTTGGCCAGGCTGGTCTTAAACTTGTGACCTCAGGTGATCTGCCCACTTCGGCCTCTCAAAGTGCTGGGATGAAAGGCATGAGCCACCACGTGCCTGGCCCATTGCTTCTTTACAGATGAAGACATCGAGTGGTTCAGGGACTTGCCCAGGGTCGTGAGCTGATAGCAGAGCTGGGATTTGAACCCAGGCAATCAGTCTTGGGTAGACCATTGGGCTTGTGGCCCTGGCCTTGCAAGGCCCAGTATTGCGCCTGCCCCCACAGTGTTCTCAGCAGCTCTCTGATCCGTGTTTTTCCTATGAGCAGATTAGACTCAGAGGTGACTGAGTGTGCTGGAGCTGCGCTGCCCCACCCAAGGCCGAGGCCACCACTGCCCACAGCAGTCCTTGGGGAACTCCCTGGTGGTGACCAGGTGGTGGTGGCAGGAGTCTGGCTGTGTCGGGAAAGGGGACTCATGACCCCACCTGCAACTGTCTGAGATGCTCAGCCGGTCTGCACATGGTGGCTCACGCCTGTATCTCAGCACTTTGGGAGGCCAAAGGGGATGGATTACTTGAGCTTAGGAGTTGAAGACCAGCCTGGGCAACATAGTGAGACCTTGTCTCTACAAATAATACAAAAATTAGCCAGGCATAGTGGCACACACCTGTAGCATCAGCTACGCAGGAGGCTGAGGACGGAGGACGGCTTTAGTCCAGGAGGTGGAGGTTACAGTGAGCTGAGATTGCTCCACTGCACTCCAGCCTGGGCAACAGAGCCAGACCATCTCAATTCAAAAAAAAAAAATGCTTGGCTGGGCCATCTGGGTTAGCAAGGATCTTAGCATTCTCCCTCGGGGCTAACCAGGTGCGTGGGCGAGCTGTCTCGGTTGCAGCGGTGGCCATGATTCCTGTTGGGCGAGACTGGCGCCAGCCTGCACACCTCAGAGCCCCAACGGGAATATCTGTTCGGATCGAGATGTTGCCCTTTCCCCCTGCAGGGCTCGGCCAGAGCACAGACACAAACCCAGTGTCAGGTCCCCAGACACGGCAGGGGACAGGGGAGTCGGTCTTCACCTGTGGTTCAGGTTCCCTCCCAGACAGTAAGTCACTTATTTGCCCAAGGAGCTGCCTCTGGTGCATTCACAGTTCCCAGAAGAGCTGGGACTCCAGGTGTGCACCACCATGCCCAGCATTTTTTTTTTTTTCTATAGAAACAGGGTTTCCCTGTGTTGCCCAGGCTGGTCTTGAACTCCTGGCCTCAAGCAGTCCTCCCACTTCAGCCTTCCAAAATGCTGGGATGACAGGCATGAGCCACTGTGCCCAGCCTGTAGTGCCTTTTGATATGTGAGATTAGATCCAGCAGGCCAAGAGTCCCAGTTGAGGAATGTGGAAACAGGCTCAGAGAGGTTGAGTGACTTTCCGTACACCACACAGCATTAGGGGGTAGAATCAAGATTGCCTTCCTGTCTAATGAGCCAGGGACTTTCCCCATCCCTGGCCCTGGGGATCCCCCTTTTCCCTACTGTATGCAGCCATTCAAGCAGGGGTTCATCTAGTCCAGCTCCCACCAGAGCCTGCCCTACTCCATTTCCCTCAAAAACTCATGATTTTTTAAAATGTAGCCTGGACAACATAGCAAGATCCCATCTCTACAAAAAATGGAAAAATTAGCTGGTATTGGTGGCCTACACCTGTAGTCCCAGCCACTGTACTCCAGCCTGAATGACAGCAAGACCCTGTCTCTACCAAAAAAAAAAAAGTAATTCTCTTTCCTCTAAATTAAATAAAAAGAAAGAGGTAGGAAAATGCAAGAGCAGCTACAGAGAAAAATCAGTGTTCTTCCTGAGCTTGATGTTGACTGAACTAGAGAATCCCACGGACAAGGCACATTGTGGGCCTTGCACAGTGTCTGCACATAGTATGTGCCAAGCTTGTTTTTTATTTTTTAATTTTCGTTGGTTGTTTGAGACAGGATCTAAGCTCAGTCACCCAAGCTGGAGTGCAGCAGTGCGATCATGGCTTACTGCAACCTTGACCTTCCAGGCTCAAGCAATCCTCCCACCGCAGCCTCCCTAGTAGCTGGGATTACAGGCACACACCACCATGCCCAGCTAATTTTTCTATTTATTTATTTATTTATTTATTTATTTATTTAGTAGAGACAGGGTCTTGCCATGTTGCCTGAGCTGGTTTCAAACTCCTGGCCTCAGCCTCCCAAAGTGCTGGGATTACAGGCATGAGCCACTACATCCGGCCAGTTTTGGTGTTATTGACAAAGGCATTTAGCCCCACTCCACCCCGCCACACTCCAGAGGTGATTAGGACGCCTCCCCAAACCGCCAGCCCCCTCAGCCAGCCCGGCCTCACTTTCCTCACATGCACACTCCCACCGCTTCTGGTTCACCGCCTGGCACCTGTGTGCGTCATATAGAACTGCCATAGTGTCCTATTGACTGCCCCGTAGTGTCACTCCCGGTTAGCCGCAGACTGGTTTAGGGTTGCACTTCTTCCCAGACCAGGCAAGACTTGGGAGGAACAGGGGAAGTTTCCTGATTGGCTAATGCGTGTTGAGCACCCGAAATTATAGGATACTGCAAGTTTCTTTGTGTCTTACTCACCGCTCCCAACTGCCTTGGAGGTGTGATGAGGCCCAGCATGCAGATGAGCCCACATCCTTGGAGCTTTGGGCCCCGTCTGGTGGTCACCTCCTCTGGGAAGCCCTCCCTGACTCCCAGCTGGGTCAGGATTCCTGTTATAGGCACCCATGGGCCATGTAAACCAAAAAGTGCCTGAAACAGGTCTCCATCGATTTAGAGATTTATTTTGCCATGGTGGAGGACACAGCCAGGAAAAAGAGACTCAAGCTGCAATAGGGTCTGTGGCCTGTGCTTTTTTGCAGAGAGGGTTTTGAGGACTTTGGTATTTCAAGGGGAAAGAGGGGCTGGGCACAGTGGCTCACGCTAGTAATCCCAGCACTTTGGAAGGCCAAGCCAGGTGGATCACCTGAGGTCAGGAGTTCGAGACTGGCCTGAGCAGCATAATGAAACCCCATCTCTACTAAAAATAAAAATAAAAAATTAGCCAGGAGTGGTGGCGGGTGCCTGTAATCCCAGCTCCTCTGGAGGCTGAGGCACGAGAATCACTTGAACCCAGTAGGCGGAGGTTGCATTGAGCCAGAATCATGCCACTGCACTCCAGCCTGGAAAACAGTGAGACTCTGTCTCAAAAAATAAAATAAAGGGAGGAGAGGAATAGTTAATGATGTATTCATCCTGTGCTCAGTAAATCTGCATTTTACGTAAGATAAACAGAAGAGAGGAAGTCAAATGGGCATTTGTCTTGGGTGGACAGAGCAATGATTTCTCTTCTTATCTTTGTCCCCTGCCGGTGAAGATAAGCTGTGAATTTACATGGCCAGGGTGAGGGAGGCCACCAGGGGAGATAGGTGGCCTTCTATCTTGCAGCCATCTGCTTAGGGACAAAAGGCTATCGCGTGACTCAGTTCCCAAGCTTTACATTTCCCTTTGACATAGTGAGTTTGGGGTCCTGTGTTTTTTGTGTTTGTTTGTTTGTTTGTTTGTTTGTTTTCTTGAGATGGAGTCTTGCTCTGTCGCCCAGGCTGGAGTGCAGTGGCGCAATCTCAGATCACTGCAACCTCCACCACCCAGTTCAAGGGATACTCCTGCCTTAGCCTCCTGAGTAACTGGGATTACAGGCGTTCACCACCACGCCCAGCTAGTTTTTTGTATTTTTAGTAGAGACGGGGTTTCACCATGTTGCCCAGGCTGGTCTGGAACTCCTGACCTCAAGTGATCCACCCGCTTTGGCCTCTCAAAGTGCTGGGATTACAGGCATCAGACACTATGCCCGGCCTGGGCCTTGTCTTTGAGGAACCTGCTAAGCTTCTTTCTATCCTGCAGGCTTCGTAGAGCTCTTTGAGTCTCGCTCTGTCCCGGCACAGAAGAAGACAGAGGCGTGGCATTATGGGCCGAGAGCAAGAGATTTAGAGGAAACCATCTTAAAGATTAAGTCTTCTTTCTCCAGATACTGTAAGGAAGGCCGAGCATGGTGGTTCACGTCCGTAATCCCAGCCATTTGGGAGGCCGAGGCAGGCGAATCACCTAAGGCCAGGAGTTGGAGACCAGCCTGAGTAACATGGTTGAAACCCTATCTCTACTAAAAATACAAAAATCAGCCAGCTGTGGTGGCAGGCGCCTGTCATCCCAGATACTCCCAGATACTCGGGAGGCCGAGGCATGAGAATCGCTTGAACCCAGGAGGCAGAAGTTTCAGTGAGCCAAGATCACACCACTGCACTCCAGCCTGGAGGACAGAGCATGACTCTTTAAAAAAAAAGAAAAGAAAGAAAGAAACTGTAGGGGAATCTGAGACATCAGGAAATCCAGGGCTCATGGTCGAGTGGAAAGAGCAGGGCTTTGGGGTCGACACAGAGTACTCCTGGTGCTTAGGGGCTGTGTGACCTTGGGCAAGTTTCTTTACCTCTCTGAGCCTCTGTGTCCTTGGCTGCAGTGTCTAGGAAAGTATCCGCACACAGTGATGTGTGTGATCCAGGCCATCCTTTCTCTGTTCTGTGCACGCACGGCCGTGCCTGCTGAGAATCCTGCCACCAAAGATTCCTCAGTGGCATGGGGACAGATGGAACGTGCCATCGCTTACCTGCAGGCTCTAGGAGCCGGTCCTTGGGCCCAGGACTCCATCACAGTGGTCTGCATGGGATTTGGACAAGGGTGGCCTTGATTCTTCCCACATCCTAGTCCTGAAAGGAAGGGCCGTGTTGGGCCATAGGAGAAGGCGAGGATTCTAGGGGATGTGGAGCGTGGGGTCTTGCTGTGGCTGAATTAGAGGCATTACTCCACGAGATAGGGACACGGGAGGAGGATGTTGTCTGGAATGGCTGATGTTTGTGGTGTCTCTGGGCACCCAGGGGGGCTGGCAGGCCGTGCCTGAAGACAGATGCAGCAACTCAGAGATGTGCAGAGATTCCTCAGTGTGGGTGTGGATGGACCAGGTCAGGGACCTGCAGGGTTTGGGAGGACCTGAGGTGGTGGGTGTTGGAGCCCTGGGAAAAGGAGGAACCAGGTCAAGCAGGTGCCCAGCCTCTGTCCTGTGGGAAGCTCCCTGCTCTTTGGGGCAACCCCCACTTTGGGAACAGGGCCTCCATTCTGGCAGCTTGTGCACAGGAGGCCAAGCCACCCAGATGGGGTCAGCAGACTCCAAGCAGCACAGAGCACCAGCCCAGGAGATGCAGTTCCTAAGGTGACCTCCTAAACTCAAGTGAGCTCTTCCCAGAGTTTTCTTTTTTCTTTTTCTTTTTTTTTTTTTTTTGAGACAGAGTCTTGCTCAGACCCCCAGGCTGGAGTGCGGTGGCGCGATCTCGGCTCACTGCAAGCTCCGCCTCCCGGGTTCATGCCATTCTCCTGCCTCAGCCTCCCGAGTGGCTGGGACTACAGGCGCCCGCCACCTCGCCCGGCTAATTTTTTTGTATTTTTTAGTAGAGACGGGGTTTCACTGTGTTAGCCAGGATGGTCTCGATCTCCTGACCTCGTGATCCGCCCGTCTTGGCCTCCCAAAGTGCTGGGATTACAGGTGTGAGCCACCGCGCCCGGCCCCCAGAGTTTTCAAGATTAAAAGAGCCAGGCACAGTGGCTCACAACTGTAATCCCAGCACTTTCGGAGGCTGAGGACAGGAGGATCGCTTGAACCTAGGAGTTGGAGAACAGCCTGTGCAACAGAGACTCTCTCTACAAAAAATTTAAAAAACTTAGTCTGGCACAGTGATCCATGCCTGGAGCCCCAGCTACTCGAGAGACTGAGCGGGGAGGATTGCTTTAGCCCAAGAGCTCAAGGCTGCAGTGAGTCATGATGGCACCACTGTACTCCAACCTGGGAAACAGGGTGAGACCGTGTCTCAAAAAACAGGAGTCAGGCTAGGCGCGGTGGCTCACGCCTGTAATCCCAGCACTTTGGGAGGCCGAGGCGGGCAGATCACCTGAACTCAGGAGTTCGAGACCAGCCTGGCCAACATGGCAAAACCCCATCTCTACTAAAATTACAAAAATTAACCAGACGTGGTGGCAGGCGCCTGTAGTCCCAGCTCTCAGGAGGCTGACGCACGAGAATGGCTTGAACCTGGGAGGCAGAGGTTGCAGTGAACCGAGACCACGCCACTGCAGTCCAGCCTGGGCAACAGAGTGAGACTCTGTCTTGGAAAAACAAAGAGTAAAAAAACAAGAGTCATTTTGCTCTAAAGACCCATCAGTCTGCTCTGCCCTGCATCATCCGGCCCTGGCTCCCTGCCTGCCTCTAGCTCCACTCCCCCAACATCTCACCCTTACCCAACCCGCCTGCCCCAGAGGCCCAGCCCATGTGACCCCACGCTTCTCAGAGAGGAGATTTCCTGTTGGACATGCAAACCACCCTTCCTCCAATCCCAGCCCCGTCCTCAACCCTGGCACAAGCCCACGGGCTGCTGCAGAGCTCTGCCTGAGACCCCATCTCCAGCCCAACCACCCCTCAGCCTTACAGCCCAGTTCAGGCCCCGTCTCCAGGGCTAACTGACCCTGGCAGCTCCTCTAGGCTACAGGGAGGGGACAGCGGAGCATGCCAGGGCTCAAGCAGCAGATAGGCCGTGACGGTTGCCTGGGCAGTGAGCGGGGAGAATGCATAGCCCCCACACTCCCAGACACGGTCTGTTTCCCATTCACAGACCTTGGCCAGCGAGCAGTCAGGGGATTTCCAATAGCCCAGCACAGTCACACTGGCCCAGACCCTGCTAGGCCCATCGGTCATCTCCCCTGTACCACCCCAAAGTTCAGCCACTTCCGGGACACGGGATCTTTCTTTTTTTCTTCTTTCCTTTTTTTTTTTTTTTTTTTTTTGAGACAGAGTTTCACTCTTGTCACCCAGGCTGGAGTGCCATGGCGCAATCTTGGCTCACTGCAACCTCCTCCTCCCAGGTTCAAGCAGTTCTCCTGTCTCAACCTCTTGAGTCGTTGGGATTACAGGTCCCCACCACCACACTTGGCTAATTTTTGTATTTTTAGTAGAGATGGGGTTTCGCTGTGTTGGCCAGAAGGGTCTCAAACTCCTGACCTCTGGTGATCTGCCCGTCTCGGCCTCCCACAGTGCTGGGATTACAGACGTGAGCCACTGCACCCAGCCAACACAGGATCTTTCACCCTTGAGTGCCTATGCATGGCTGGTCCTTCTGCCCTGGTGTCTTGTTTGTTTGTTTTCATTTTTATTTGAGACAGGTCTCTGTCTCCCAGGCTGGAGTGCAGTGACGTGATCTCCGCTCACTACAACCTCCACCTCCCAGGCTCAAGTGATTCTCCTGCCTCACCCCCCTGAGTAACTGGGACTACAGGTGCCCGCCACCACGCCCAGCTAATCTTTTTGTATTTTTAGTACAGATGGGGTTTCACCACGTTGACCGGAATGGTCTCGAACTCCTGGCTTCAGGTGATCTGCCTGCCTCTGCCTCCCAAAGTGCTGGGATTATAGGCATGAGTCACCATGTCAGGCCTTGAGAGCCCATTCAAGCATCCTTCTCTCCTGGGGGAGGTCTCCCCAGACTTTCCCAGACAGGGTGGGCACCCTGATTCATGCCCCTTGTCTCCTAAGGGTGTCCTGTTGTACTTTGGTGACCAGATGACACCCCCTCTGGTTGGGAGCCCCTCAGGGGAGCAGCCCTGCCTCTTCTTTTTAGGTTATTTTGTGCCCAACACAGGGCCTGTGCTGGGAACACTGATAAGAAAATGTGGGATGGGCTGGCCACCGTGGCTCACATCTGTAATTCCTGAACTTTGGGAGAGCAAAGCAAGAGGATCACTTGAGGTCAGGAGTTCAAGATCAGCCTGGGCAACATAGCGAGACTCCATCTCTACAAAAACTTTAAAAAATTAGGCATGGTGGCACACATCTGTATTCCCAGCTACTCAGGAGGCTGAGGCAGGAGGATCACTTGAGCCTGGGAGTTGGAGGCTGCCATGAGCTATCTATGATCGCACTGCTGCCTTCCAGCCTGAGTGACACAGCAAGACTGTGTCTCAAAAAAAGAAAAATGGATGGATGGACAGACCAACAACTAAGGCTAGAAACCAGCTGCAGCCCGGCACAGTGGCTCACACCTGTAATCCCAGCACTTCGAGAGGCTAAGGCGGGTGGATCACCTGAGCCCAGGAGTTTGAGACCAGCCTGGGCAACATGGCGAAACCCCATCTCTACTAAAAATACAAAAATTAGCTGGGCATGGTGGCACGTGCCTGTGATCCGAGCTACTTGGGATGCTGAGGCAGGAGAATTCGCTTGAACCCGGAAGGCGGAGGTTGCAGTGAGCTGAGATCATGCCTCTGCACTCCAGCCTGGGCAACAGAGCGAGACTGTCTCAAAAGAAAAAAAAAAACAGCTGCGTGGGAGTGGTGGGCCCTGCGGAGAATGTAATGTTTTGGCAGGTCAGGGACACCTGGTGGGAGAAGCAGCAGGTCCAGTGGCCAAGCCGGTGCCAACTCTCATGCCCCCTTGTCTTCCTCTTGTAGATGAAGATGATGCCAACAGACTTGGGGAAAAGGTGATCCTGCGGGAGCAGGTGAAGGAACTCTTCAATGAGAAATACGGTCAGTGCTGTGGTCGGGGTCAGCACACCAAGCCCTCCTCCTGGGGGTGGGCGGGGGGCCTCCCTCTGCAGCCAGCCTCGCCTTCTGGAGCCCCCAGCTGGCCTGCCTGCTCCCTGGGGACACGGCTGCTCTGCCCATGACCCACATTTTGTGTATGTTGATTTTCTTTTTTTTTAAACAGGGTCTCACTCAGTTGCCCAGGCTGGAGTACAGTGGTGTGATCTCCGCTCACTACAGCCTCCACTTCTGGGCTTAGGTGATCCTCCTGCCTCAGCCTCTCAAGTAGCTGGGACTACAAGCATGCGCCAACACTCCCGGCTAATTTTTCTATTTTTAGTAGAGACAGGTTTCACCATGTTGCCCAGACTGGTCTTGATCTTCTGGGCTCAAGTGATCCTCCCGCCTCGGCCTCTCAAAGTGCTGGGATTACAGGTGTGAGCCACCATGCCCAGCCTGTGGGTCTTGATTTTTTTTTTTTTTTTTTTTGAGACTGAGTCTCGCTCTGTTGCCCAGGCTGGAGTGCAGTGGCGCGATCTCCGCTCACTATAAGCTCTGCCTCCCAGGTACACCATTCTCCTGCCTCAGCCTCCCGAGTAGCTGGGACTACAGGCACCTGCCACCAAGCCCAGCTAACTTTTTTTGTGTTTTTTTAGTGGAGATGAGGTTTTACCGTGTTAGCCAGGATGGTCTCAATCTCCTGACCTCGTGATCCTCCTCGGCCTCCCAAAGTGCTAGGATTACAGGCGTGCGCCACTGCGCCCGGCCAGGGTCTTGATTTTTAAACTCTCTGTGTGTGATGGCTGCTGGGCTGGGGCAGACCAGACTCCAGCCCTTTCCCTAGAGGGCTTTGCCATTGACAGGAAACATCTTTCTTCACTGTGACTTCCTGTGCCCTCTAGGTGAGGCCCTGGGCCTGAACCGGCCGGTGCTGGTCCCTTATAAACTAATCCGGGACAGCCCAGACGCGGTGGAGGTCACGGGCCTGCCTGATGACATCCCCTTCCGGAACCCCAACACCTATGACATCCACCGGCTGGAGAAGATCCTGAAGGCCCGAGAGCACGTCCGCATGGTGATCATTAACCAGCTCCAGTGAGTGTCCGGCCTCTGGAACGGTGAACAGAGAGGGCGAGGCCATGGGGAGGGTGAAAGTCAAGATCACGGTGGGCCAGCCGGGATCCAGACCCAGGTGTACTGTAATAGTTCCTGCCTCTTTCTCCTGAAACGTACAACTTCAACACTCATGGACATTTACTTATTTTTAAAGATTTTTTTTTTTAAGATATTAAATTTGTTCTCTGGGGAAGAAACAAAAACAAAACATGTTTTCATTAAATTTGACTTTTTCTGACTACACTGTTCTGATTTTTAACATATTTAATTATAAATATGTTGATATTTAAATATGAAGGTTTAAATATAAATATGAATATTTATTATATTTTTTAAAATAATTATAATTCCACAGTCTCAGTGATTACTTTTTTTTTTTTTTTTTTTAAAGACAGGGTCTTGCTCTGTCGCCCAGGCTGGAGTGCAGTGGCACGATCTCAGCTCACTGCAACCTTCACCTCCTGGGTTCAACCGATTCTCATGCCTCAGCCTCCCAAGTAGCTGGGATTACAGGTGTGCACCACCACACCGGCTAATTTTTGTATTTTTTGGTAGAGATGGAGTTTCACCATGTTGGCCAGGCTGGTCTTGAACTCCTGACCTGAAGTGATCTGCCCACCTCAGCCTCCCAAAGTGCTGGGATTACAGGTGTATGGCACTGCACCCAGCCTCCAGTATTACTATTATACCATATATCCTTACAGTCTTATGGGTTTTGGTTTTTGTTTTGAGACAGGGTCTCACTCTGTTGCCCAGGCAGGAGTACAGAGGTATGATCATGGCCCACTGCAGCCTCAACAGGGTCTTGCTGTGTTGCCCAGGCTGGTCTTGAACTCCTAAGCTCAAGTGATCCTCCCACCTCGGCCTCCCAAAGTGCTGGGGTTACAGGCGTGAGCCACCACACCCAAACTGTGCAGCCCAGTCTTGTCTTTTTTTTTTAGTACAATAGATAATTTTATTATTTTCAGAACAGTACACAAAGCAACCTGGAAAATACAAATAGATAGAAGAAAAGAAGATAGCTATATATCTTCTACTGAAAGTCAACACTGATGCATTTCTTTATATTTTTAATTATGATTTTATTACTATATTATTACTTTATTACTTTATTTATTTATTTATTTATTTATTTATTTTGAGACAGATTCTCGCTCTGTCTCCCAGGCAGGAGTGCAGTGGTGCGATCTCAGCTTACTGCAAGCTCCGCCTCCCAGGTTCACACCATTCTTCTGCCTCAGCCTCCCGAGTAGCTGGGACTACAGGTGCCCACCACCTCACCCGGCTAATTTTTTTGTGTTTTTTTAGTAGAGACGGGGTTTCATCGTGTTAGCCAGGATGGTCTTGATCTCTTGACCTCGTGATCTGCCCGCCTCGGCCTCCCAAAGTGCTGGGATTACAGGCGTGAGCCACCATGCCCGGCCATTACTTTCTTTTTGAGATGGAGTCTCGTTCTGCTGCACAGGCTGGAGTGCAATGGTGTGATCTCAGCTCATCGCAGCCTCCACCTTCCAGGTTCGAGCAATTCTCCTGTCTCAGCCTCCCGAGTAGCTGGGACTACAGGCACACACCACCACACCTGGCTAATTTTTTTTTTTTTTTTTGTATTTTTAATAGAGATGGAGTTTCACCATATTGGTCAGGCTGGTCTCAAACTCCTGACCTCAGGTGATCCACCCGCCTCGCTGGGATTACAGGCGTGAGTCACTGTGTCCACTTTTGTGTGTGTGTGTGTGTGTGTGTGTGTGTGTGTGTGTGTGTTGCACAGGCTAGTCTCAAACTCCTGGGCTTAAGCCATCTTCCCATGTCAGCCTTTCAAAGTGCTGGGGTTATGGGGATCAGCCACCACACCTAGCCTGTGGTGTATTTTTTTTTTTTTTTTTTTTGAGATGGAGTTTTGCTCTTGTTGCCCAGGCTGGAGTGCAATGGCGTGATCTCAGCTCACTGCAACCTCCACCTCCCAGATTCAAGCAATTCTCTGCCTCAGCCTCCCAAGTAGCTGGGATTACAGGCATGTGCCACCACCCCAGCCAATTTAGGATTTTTAATAGAGATGGGGTTTCTCCACGTTGGTCAGGCTAGTCTCAAAATCCCGACCTCAGGTGATCTGCCCATCTCAGCTTCCCAAAGTGCTGGGATTACAAGCTTGAGCCATGGCGACTGGCCCGTCTTCAATGTTATATTACATGTTTTGTTTCTTTGTTTTTTTGAGATGATGTCTTGCTGTATCGCCGAGGCTGGAGTGCAGTGGCGCCATCTGGCTCACTGCAACCTCTGCCTCCCGGATTCAAGCGATTATCGTGCCTCAGCCTCCCGAATAGCTGGGAACACAGGTGCCCACTACCACACCCACCTAATTTTTGTATTTTTATAGAGACAGGGTTTCACCATGTTGGCCAGGGTGGTCTCAAACTCCTGACCTTAAGTGATCCACGTTCCTCGGCCTCCCAAAGTGCTGGGATTACAAACATGAGCCACTATGCCTGGCCTACATGTTTTTTTAAATTAAGATAATATTTGCATGTGTCAAAAAAAACCAAATTATTCAAAATCAAAAAGTGGAGGTTTCCCTTTCTCCCACAGATAGTTCACCCCCCAAAGTAACAACTAGAAAGTAACAACTAGAAAATGCAGTAATGTTACCCCCTGAAGTAACAACTAGAAAATGCAGGAAAACGGCCAGGTGTGGTGGCTCATGCCTGTAGTCCCAGCTATTCGGGAGGCTAAGGCAGGACAATCGCTTGAACTCGGGAGGTGGAGTTTGCAGTGAGCTGAGACCACGCCACAGCACACCAGCCTGGGCAACAGAGCAAGACTCCATCTCAAATAATAATAATAATAATAATAATAATAATAATTAATTTTAAAAAAATTAGCCAGGCATAGTGGTGTGCACCTGCATTACCAGCTACTGGGAGGCTGAGGCAGGAGGATCGATTGAGCCCAGGAGTTCGAGACTGCAGTGAGCTAAGATGGCACCACTGAACTCCAGCCTGGGCAAAAGAGTGAGACTGTCTCAAAAATAATAATTAATAATAATGCTGTGATGACTATCCACTTGCATAAATCTGGGCACACATTTTTGATCACTTGGTCAGACAACGTCCTCGCTTTATAGATGAGGACAGCAGACCCAGAGGAATGATTTGCCAGCACAGGCCCATCATCCAGGGCCTATATGGGGGATGTTCTGTTGGGACGGTGTGCTCCCCATTTTTATGTGGGTCTTACCAGGCTCCCTCAGCAGCAGCAACACATCTCAGGGAGCAGGTGAGAAGGAGGGGAAACGGCCAGACTCAATGGCTCACGCCTGTAATCCCGGCACTTTGGGAGGCGGAGGCAGGTGGATCACCTGAGATCAGAAGTTCAAGACCAGCCTGGCCAACATGGTGAAACCCCGTCTCTACTAAAAATATAAAACTTAGCTGGGCGTGGTGGCGGGCGCCTTTAGTCCCAGCTACGCCAGAGGCTGAGGCAGGAGAATGGCGTGAACCCAGGAGGTGGAGGCTGCCGTGAGCCGAAATCGCACCACTGCACTTTGGCCTGGGCGACCGAGCGAGACTCCATCTCAAAAAAAAAAAAAAGGGAGGGGAAAACCTCATTTTCTAACTGCCACCTGATTTCTTTCTTTTTCAGACCCTTTGCAGAAATCTGCAATGATGCCAAGGTGCCAGGTGAGTCAGAGGTGAAGAAGCCGCCCTTCTGCCCCGCGGGGACTAGAGACTGTTCCTTTTGAAAAAAGGTAGAGCCGGGCGCAGTGGCTCACGCCTGTCATCCCAGCACTTTGGGAGGCCCAGGCGGGCAGATCACTTGAGGTCAGGAGTTCAAGACCAGCCTGAGCAACATGGTGAAACCCTGTCTCTACTAAAAATACAACAGTTAGCTGGGCGTGGTCATGGGCACCTGTAATCCCAGCTACTCAGGGGACTGAGGCAGGAGAATTGTGTGAACCCGGGAGGCAGAGGTTGCAGTGAACTGAGATTGCGCCCCTGCATTCCAGCCTGGGCGACAGAGCAAGACTCCATCTCAAAAAAAAAAAAAAAAAACATAGAAACCAACAGAGACACGAGGAGTTGGAGGCTGCAGTGAGCTATGATTGTACCACTGCACTCCAGCCTGAGCAACAGAGCAAGACCCTGTCTCTAAAAAAAAAAAATTTTAATAAAAAAATTTTTTTAAGGCAGAGATAGATGTGGTCCAGGTGGGCATGCAATAGATGGCTGACCACCTTGAGAAAAATATAACCCCTCTCCACCCCGGTGCCTCCCCAGGGAGCCTGAGGTCTCCATGAACAGGGCCAGGTATCCCCAAGAGGCCCCCGGAAACCTGCAGGTGCCCTGCAGAGGGGAGGCCCTGACATAGCACCAGTGAGTGCAGGAGGTCAGCTAGAAGGACAAGAGGCAGGCCGGGCCTCAGGGAGGATCATGGAGGCCTCCTGGGTAGCAGAGGGGTAGCATGTGACTGAAGGGGTGAGGCAGGCGGGCACTGCCCGAGACTGGCCAGACCCCCTCCGTTCTGCTGGCATCTGCAGGATATACAGATCCTTTCACCAGGCTCCTGGGGCCGCCTGGCATGATGGTTCTGATTAAGGTGGATGATGGGACCTGGGAGAAAGTACTCCCAGGTGACTATGATGTGCACCCGATTAACAAACACTGATTGGGCCAGGCGCAGAGGCTTACGCCTGTAATCCCAGCACTTTGGGAGGCCGAGGCAGGCAGATCACTTGAGATCAGGAGTTCGAGTCCAGACTGGCCAACATGGTGAAACCCCGTCTCAACTGAAAAATAGAAAAATTAGGGCCGGGCACGGTGGCTCACATGTGTAATCCCAGTACTTTGGGAGGCCAAGGTGGGTGGATCACCTGAGGTCAGGAGTTCGAGACCAGCCTGGTCAACATGGCAAAACCCCGTCTCTACTAAAAATACAAAAATTAGCCAGGTGTGGTAGCATGTGCCTGTAATCCCAGCTACTAGCAGGGCTGAGGCAGGAGGATCGCTTGAACCTGGGAGGCAGAGGTTGCAGTGAGCCAAGAGTGTGCCTCTACACTCCAGCCTGGGCAACAGAGCAAGACTCTGTCTCAAAAAAAAAAAAAAAAAAAACATTAGCCTGGCATGGTGGTGCACACCTATAGTTCCAGCTACCTGGGAGTCTGAGGTGGGAGGATCGCGTCAGCCCAGGAGGCAGAGGTTGCAGTGAGTTGAAGTCACACCACTGCACTCCAGGCTGGATGACAGAGCAAGACTCTGTCTCAAAAAGAAAAAGAAACACTGATTGGCCAGGTGTGATGGCTCACGCCTCTAATCCCAGCAGTTTGGGAGGCCTAAGTGGGAGGATTGCTTGAGTCCAGGAGTTTGAGACCAACCTGGGCAACATAATGAGACCTTGTCTCTACAAAAAGTTTTTCTCTCCCATCCAAGTACTAACCAGGCCCGCCCTGCTTCACTTCTGAGATCAGGCAAGATTGAGTGCATTCAGGGTGGTATGGCCATAGACCAAAAATTTTTTCTAAAAATTAGTCAGGCATGGTAGTAGGCACTTGTAGTCCCAGCTACACAGGAGGCTGAGGCCAGAGGATCACTTGAGCCCAAGAGTTTAAGGCTGCAGTGAGCTATGATTATGCCACTGTACTCCTGCCTGGATGACAGAATGAGACCCCATCTCTTTTTTTTTTTTTTCCGAGACAGAGTCTTGCTCTGTCGCTCAGGCTGGAGTGCAGTGGCACGATCTTGGCTCACTGCAACCTCTGCCTCCCAGGTTCAAGCGATTCTCCTGCCTCAGCTTCCCAAGTAGCTGGGATTACAGGTGCCCACCACCACGCCCAACTATTTTTTATATTTTTAGTAGAGACAGGGTTTCACCATGTTGGCCAGGCTGGTCTCGAACTCCTGACCTCATGATCCGCCCGCCTCGGCCCGCCAAAGTGCTGGGATTACAGACGTGAGCCACTATGCCCAGCATTTTTTTGTTTTTGTTTTTTCAAGACAGAGTCTTGCTCTGTCGCTTAGGCTGGAGTCAATCTTGCAATCTTGGCTCACTGCAACTTCCGCCTCCTGAGTTCAAGCGATTCTCATGCCTTAGCCTCCCGAGTAGCTGGGACTTCAGGCATGCAACACCACACCCAGCTAATTTTGTGTATTTTTATTTATTTATTTATTTATTTTGAGACGGAATCTCGCTCTGTCGCCCAGGCTGGAGTGCAGTGGCGAGATCTTGGCTCACTGCAAGCTCTGCCTCCTGGGTTCAGGCCATTCTCCTGCCTCAGCCTCCTGAGTAGCTGGGACTCCAGGCACCCGCCATGACGCCCGGCTAATTTTTTTTGTATTTTTAGTAGAGTCGGGATTTCACCGTGTTAGCCAGGAAGGTCTCGATCTCCTGACCTTGTGATCCGCCCACCTCGGCCTCCCAAAGTGCTGGGATTACAGGTGTGAGCCACTGCGCCCGGCCTGTGTATTTTTAGTAGAGGCGAGGTTTCACCATGTTGGCCAGGCTGGTCGCAAACTCCTGACCTCAAGTGATCCTCCCACCCCAGCATCTCAAAGTGCTGGGATTACAGGCGCGAGCCACTGTGCCTGGCCGAGACCCCATCTCCTAAGAAATAAAAAAGAAGAAGAAAGAAAAAATCCTGATCTAATCTTACCCCGCCTCATTGTACAGCTGAGAAGCTGAGGCACAGAGATGCCCAGGGACTTGTCCAGGCCACATAGTGAGTCAGACGCTGTGTAGACCCTGCTGTCAGGACCACCCATCTGAACCATAGACCACCGTGGGCCACAGGGCCCAGTATGACTGCTCAGCGGGGACAGTAGTAGGATTCAGCGAGGCCACGCCACAACCTGGCCTGAGACCCAAGGCCCTAACTCCTGTCAGGACCAGGTTCACCTGGAACTCCCCAGCCTGGGTGGCACAGCCCAGCTACAAGCCACCTCCTTCCATCAAGAGCTGATCACAGGCCTGGGCCATATAGTGAACCCCCCTCCGTCTCTGCAAAAAAATTAAAAATTAACCAGGCGCGGTGGTGCATACCTGTTGTCCCAACTACTCAAGAGGATGAGGCAGGAGGAGTGCTTGAGGCCGGAAGGTGGAAGCTGGAGTGAGCTATGATTGTGCCACTGCGCTCCAGCCTGGGCAACAGAGTGAGACCCTGTTTCCCCAAAAAAAAAAGAGCCAGTTACAAGGGTGAGGCATGGCGCTGAACACATGGATCTGGAGGCGATTTAGTTTGCTCTCAGGTCAAAGGCAGAGACGAGGCCAGGCGCGGTGGCTCACGCCTGTCATCCCAACACTTTGGGAAGCTCAAAGGTGGCTCACGCCTGTCATCCCAACACTTAGGGAGG
Source organism: Theropithecus gelada (assembly GCF_003255815.1). Classification (NCBI taxonomy): domain Eukaryota; kingdom Metazoa; phylum Chordata; class Mammalia; order Primates; family Cercopithecidae; genus Theropithecus; species Theropithecus gelada. The sequence continues at coordinate 8,396,779 of NC_037670.1, read as the reverse complement.
CAGGTGAATCACCTGAGGTCAGGAGTTCGAGACCAGCCTGACCAACATGGTGAAACCCTGTCTCTACTAAAAAAAAAAAAAAAAAAAAAAAATTAGCCAGGGGTAATGGTGGGCACCTGTAATCCCAGCCACTCAGGAGGCTGAGGCAGGAGAACCGCTTGAACCCAGGAAGCGGCAGTTGCAGTGAGCCGAGATCGCGCTTCTGTACTCCAGCCTGGGGAAGAGAGCCAGGCTCTGTCTCAAAAAAAAAAAAAAAAAAAAAAGTAAGGCAGAGACACAGAAGGCCACATGAAGGTCTCAGGAGGATTTGGGACAGATGCCCAGAGGGTGGATACTGTCACCCACATCCACCACTCCCTCCAATGTGGCCATCTCTCAGGGTGACTCAAGGATGGCCACAGCCCATGGACCAGTCTGAGACAGAGGGTGGGGCAGCCTCTGACTTCTCTTTCATGTGGAATCTCCCACAAAATTCCCTCTGACTCAGAGCCTGGGCTCCTCCTGCCTCCAAGGTCTTCTCTTTCCCAGGGTCTCTACGCCACATCACAGACCCCCCAGTTTCTGACTTTTCTCCAGTTGAAGAGACATTTGCCCCATGGACCCAGCCTGCCCTTACTCTGTGTCATTAAGATCCTTCTGGTGGGCTGAGTACAGTGGCTCACACCTGTAATTCCAGCACTTTGGGAGGCTGAAGCAGGAGAATTCTTTGAGCCCAGGAATTCAAGACCAGACTGGGAAACAGAGAGAGACGCGTGTCTACAAAAAATTAGCCAGGCAGGGTGGTGTGCACCTGTAGTCCCAGCTACTCGGGAGGCTGAGGCAGGAGGATCGCTTGAGCTTGGGAGGTTGGAGGTTGCAGTGAGCCAAGACCACACCACTGCACTCCAGCGTGGGCGACAGAGTGAGACCTTGTCTCAAAAAGACAATAAAAGCCCTTCTTCATTGGGCTGGGCGAGGTTTCCATGCAGTAACCCATCCAATGAGGACATGCCGCTCAGAGTTTTACATCTTCACCTCAAGTGAATTCAGCAACCGCAGAACCCCTGCCGGCCCCTGCTCCGTGCTGGGCTAGGTGCTGGGTTCTTGTATGCATGCAGTGTTTTCTGAGTCTCACCTCACACTGGTTTCCCCGTTGGACTCAGAGAGGTTCATCGGTTTTCCCAAATTCACACAGTGATAATAGTAAGTGGCCACAGGGAAATTTGAACTTAGGACTTCTCATTCCAAACCAGAGTTTCTTTCCCTGGGGCACTGCCTGTCTACTTGGACCTGTGAACTCTCTGCTCGGGGCCACCATACATCAGTGATAACCACAGCAATATAATTCTTTTATATTTTAGTAGAGACAGGGTTTCACCATGTTGCCCAGGCTGGTCTCAAACTCCTGACCTCAATCAATCCACCCGCCGTGGTCTCCCAAAGTGCTAGGGGATTACCAGTGTGAGCCACTGCACCTGGCCCCAGGTCCTCTTTATACCCTCCCTGGACCACCTCTCCCGGGGCCCCACATCCCCTCCCAGCCTTAAAGAGCCCAGGAAAGAATGTGGCCTCTGGAGTCACGCAGACTTGGCCTTGGAGAAAGTCCTTTAACAGCCCTGCCCCTTTGGGTGCTTATGAGTGAAATGTGAATAGGTTCTTGGAGGGTTGCTGGGAGGATCCCAGGAGACAATGTGCAAAGCATTTAGCACCATGCCCAGCACCCAGAAAATACTCAGAAACTGAGAATGTGATTAATATTGTTGCCATGAGCCAGGCACAGTGGCTCATGCCTGTGATTTCAGCATTTGGGGAGGCTGAGGCAGGAGGATTGCTTGAGGTTGAGAATTTGAGACCAGCCTGGGCAACATAATGATATAAGAATACAAAAAGTTAGCCGGGCATGGTGGTGCACACCTATAGTCCCAGCTACTCAGGAGCCTGAGGTGGGAGAATTGCTTGAGCCCAGGACTTGCAGGCTGCAGTGAGCTACGATTGCACCACTGCACTCCAGCCTGGACAACAGTGAGACCCTACAACACAAGATAGGCCAGGTTCCATGGCTCATGCCTATAATCCCAGCACTTTGGGAGGCCGAGGTGGATGGATCATTTGAGGTCAGGAGTTCAAGACCTGCCTGCCCAACATGGTGAAACCGCATCTCTACTAAAATACAAAAAAAAAATAACCAGGCGAGGTGGCAGACGCCTGTAATCCCAGCTACTTGGGAGGCTAAGGCACTAGAATCGCTTGAACCCAGGAGGCATAGGTTGCAGTGAGCCAAGATCGCGCCACTGCACTCCAGACTGGGTGACACAGTGAGACTCCGTCTCAAAAAAAAAAAACAGAGAGAGGACCTAGGGCCTGAGGGGTGAGCTTGCTGGGGAGGAGGAGGGACACCTGGGGATGAGGATACAGTGTTAGCAAAGGCAGGCAGGCCAGCAAGAGCAGGAGGCTGGGGAGAGTGGGCCCTCGGGCTTGCTTTGGGAAGGAGGCTGGACAGGTGGGCTCTGGACAGGTGGGCCCTGACCCCCAGGGGATCAGGAGCTTGAAATCCTGAAAGGGAGACTCGAAACCTTAAGACAGAACACTTTTTCAGGGAGCTCAGGAGGCTAAGACAGAAAAGCCTCAGCTTCCAGCGTCAACAGGCTTTTCCCCTCCTTCCAGCCAAAGACAGCAGCATTCCCAAGCGCAAGAGAAAGCGGGTCTCGGAAGGAAATTCCGTCTCCTCTTCCTCCTCGTCTTCCTCTTCCTCGTCCTCTAACCCGGATTCAGTGGCATCGGCCAATCAGATCTCACTCGTGGTAAAGTTGCACAGATTTGGACTCCAGCCCTCGTCTCTGTGACCCTCCCCACTTGGTCGGGCAGGGCCGTCTACTCTGGCATGTGGGCCCAGGGTATGGGGAGGCACTGGGCTTTGAGGGGGGACCTTCCGGCCTTGGGGGTTATAGATGCATCCACCCATCTCACCCGAGAAGTAGCCCATCTTTCTCACGGGGTACTCACAGGCACTCAGGTCGGAATTCACATCCCCGCTGGGCAGATGGGCCAGCCGAGGTCCAGGAAGGGACCTGCCCATGTCCTTCAGCCGCGCCAGAGCTGGAGACGTGAAAAGAAATGTCACTGGCCAGGCGCGGTGGCTCACACCTGTAATCCCAGCACTTTGGGAGGCCAAGGTGGGTGGATTGCCTGAGGTCAGGAGTTCGAGACCAGCCTGGCCAACATGGTGAAACCCTGTCTCTACTAAAAATACAAAAATTATCCCAGCATGGTGGTGCACGCCTGTAACCCCAGCTACTAGGGAGGCTGAGGCAGGAGAATCGCTTGAACCCAGGAAGTGGAGGTTGCAGTGAGCCGAGATCATGCCATGGCACGCCAGCCTGGGCAACAAGAGCAAAACTCCATCTCAAAATAAATAAATAAATAAAATTTAAAAAAGAAAAAAGGCTGGGCACAGTGGCTCACACCTCTAATCCCAGCACTTTGAGGGTGGATCACCTGAGGTCAGGAGTATGAGACCAGCCTAACCAACATGGAGAAACCCCTTCTCTGTCCGGGCGCGGTGGCTCACGCCTGTAATCCCAGCACTTTGGGAGGCCAAGGCGGGCAGATCACGAGGTCAGGAGATGGAGACCATCCTGGCTAACACAGTGAAACCCCATCTCTAATAAAAATACAAAAAATTAGCCGGGTGTGGTGGCAGGGGCCTGTAGTCCCAGCTACCCGGGAGGCTGAGGCAGAAGAATGGCGTGAACCCGGGAGGCAGAGTTTGCAGTGAGCCAAGATCGTGCCACTGCACTCCAGCCTGGGCGACAGAGCAAGGCTCTGTCTCAAAAAAAAAAAAAAAACCAAGAAACCCCTTCTCTACTAAAAATACAAAATTAGCCAGGCGTAGTGGTGCATGCCTGTAATCCCAGCTACTTGGGAGGCTGAGGCAGGAGAATCGCTTCAACCTGGGAGGCGGAGGTTGCAGTGAGCCGAGGCTGCCCCATTGCACTCCAGCCTGGGCAACAACAGTGAAACTCTGTCTCAAAAAAATAAAAAGAATTAAAAAATTAGCCAGGCATGGTGGCATGTGCCTGTGGTCCTAGCTACTTGGGAGGCTGGGGCAGGAGGATCACTTGGGCCCAAGGGGATTAAGGCTGCAGTGAGCCAAGATCGTGCCATTGCACTCCAGCCTGGGCAAGAGAACGAGACTCCATCTCAAAACTAAATAAATAGGATGGGTGTGGTGGCTCATGCCTGTAATCCTAGCACTTTGGGAGGCCGAGGCGGGCAGATCACTTGAGGTTCAGGAGTCCAAGACCAGCCTGGCCAATATGGCAAAACCCCATCTCTACTAAAAATAAAAAAATTAGCCAGGCATGGTGGTGGGCGCCTATAATCCCAGCTACTTGGGAGGCTGAGGCAGGAGACTCGCTTGAACCCAGGGGGCCAAGGTTGCAGTGAGCCAAGATTGCGTTACTGCACTCCAGCCTGGGCAGAAGAGTGAAACTCCATCTCAAAAAAATATAAAATATAAATAAATAGCCTCTGAGAAAGCCCCTCCAAAAGCAGAGCTAAGCATTTTTGGTTCATTCCGCATCACCTGGAGTCCTAACCAAGTGCCTTTGTCACTCTCTCTAGCAATGGCCAATGTACATGGTGGACTATGCCGGCCTGAACGTGCAGCTCCCGGGACCTCTTAATTACTAGACCTCAGTACTGAATCAGGACCTCACTCAGAAAGACTAAAGGAAATGTAATTTATGTACAAAGTGTATATTCGGATATGTATCGATGCCTTTTAGTTTTTCCAATGATTTTTACACTATATTCCTGCCACCAAGGCCTTTTTAAATAAGTAAAAAAAGAAAAAAAAAGTGTTGCCTTTACTTTTACGGTCACTGTTTCACGTTCTCGTTTGGATCGCGGCCGCAGCTGTCACTGGGGACGGGATCGGGAAACGCAGCTCAGGTGGCCTGCCAAGGCCCTCCTTCCTCATCACAGCAGAGGTAGTGTCCAGAAAGCCCTCAGAGCTCTTTGTCCTCCTGGGAGCGTGTGACATCAAGAAGAAAAGCCACAGAAGGAAAATGTGCCATGGAGCCGGGCGTGGTGGCTCACGCCTGGAATCCCAGCACTTTGGGAGGTTGGTGGCTCACGCCTGGAATCCCAGCACTTTGGGAGGCTGAGGTGGGTGGATTGCTTGAGGTCAGGAATTCGACCTCGTTGGGCTGTAATACCGATGTTTTGGGAGGCCAAGGTGGGAGGATTGCTTGAGACCAGGAGTTTGAGACCAGGCTAGGCAACATAGTGGAACCATTTCTCTACAAAATTTTAAATGTGGCTCACACCTGTAATCCCAGCACTCTGGGAGGCTGAAGCGGGTGGATCACCTGAGGTCAGGAGTTTGAGACTAGCCTGTGCAACATAGGGAGACCCCGTCTGTACAAAAATACAAAAATGAGGCCGGGCACGGTGGCTCGCGCTTGTAATCCCAGCACTTTGGGAGGCCGAGGTGGGTGGATCACCTGGGGTCGGGAGTTCAAGACCATCCTGGCCAACATGGTTAAACCCTGTCTCTACTAAAAATACAAAAATTAGCCAGGCGTGGTGGCAGGTGCCTATAATCCCAGCTACTCAGGAGGCTGAGACAGGAGAATCGCTTGAACCTGGGAGGCGGAGGTTGCAGTGAGCTGAGACCACGCCATTGCACTGCAGCTGGGGCAACAAGAACGAAACTCCGTCTCCAAAAAAACAAAAAACACACACACACACACAAATTAGCCAGGCATTGTGGTATGCACACCTGGAGTCCAGCTACTCAGGAGGCTGAGGCAGGAGAAGGATTGCTTGAGTACAGATGGTTGAGGTTGTAGTAAGTTGTGATTACACCACTGTACTCCAGCCTGGGCGACAGAGCAAGACCCTGTCTCAAAAAAAAAAAAAAAAAGAGTGTTAAATAGGGTAAATGTCAGAGAGGGAGAGGCCCATCCCAGTGAAGCACTGTGGCTTCACCACAGTGAGGGAGAGGCATCTTCAAAAAGGGGTTTGGAGACCGGGCGCAGTTGCTCACGCCTGTAATCCCAGCACATTGGGAGGCCAAGGTGTGCGGATCGCCTGAAGTCAGGAGTTCGAGACCAGCCCAGCCAACATGATGAAACCCCATCTCTATTAAAAATACAAAAAAAATTAGCCGGGCATGGTGGCGTGCAACTGTAATTCCCGCTACTTGGAAGGCCGAGGCAGGAGAATTGCTTGGACCCAGGAGGCAGAGGTTGCAGTGAGCCGAGATTGCACCATTGCACTCCAGCCTGAGCAACAAGAATGAAACTCCATCTCAAAAAAAAAGGTGGGGGGCGGTGGGGTCAGGACAAGTTTTCTTTTTTCAGCGCAAGGTCTTTCTGTGTCCCCAGGCTGGAATGCAGTGGCATGATCACATCTTCCTGCAGCCTCAAACTCCTGGGCTCAAGCAATCCTCCTGCCTCAGCCTCCGGGGTAGCTGGGGCTACAGGTGTGAGCCACCATACCCAGCCAATTTTTTTATTTTTTTGTAGATATGGGGTCTTGCTATGTTGCCCATGCTGGTTTCAAACTCCTGGGCTCAAGCCATCCTCCTGCCCCAGCCTCCCAGAGTGCTGGGATTAGAGGCGTAAGCCACCATGCCCAGCCTGGGATGATTTTGGATAGAGCTCTGGAAAACTGACAGGTAGAGTGATGGGTCCTAGCTATGTCTCAGAAAGACCACTTTAGGAGCAGGTGGGAAGTTGAAGGAAGGGACAAGACTAAAGGCAGAAAGACAAGTCACAAGAGCATGGCAGGCATCCAAGACTTGGCACCCAGTCCCTGCTCATTGACTCAACACATATTTACTGAGCCCTGCCCTTCTGGCTGGAAGGCCAAGCAGCAGAGTGTCCTGATTGGGGAAGTGGCTGCCAGGGAGCACAAAACAGAGTAAGGCTCTTGCGGTGGCTCAGGCTTGTAATCCCAGTGCTTTGGGAGGCCAAGGTGGGAGGATCGCTTGAGGCCAGGAGTTCGAGACCAGCCTAGGCAACATAGTGGAACCCTTTCTCTAAACATTTTTAATTAGCTGGGTATGGTGGTGTGTCCCTGTGGTCCCAGCTACTCTGGAGGCTGAGGCAGGAGGACTGTTTGAGACCAGGAGTTTGACACTGCAGTGATCCGTGCTGCACCACTGCACCACTGCTCTTGAGCATGAGCCACAGAGCAAGACCCTGCCTCTGAGAAAACAAAGCAGGGGACCTCACCTAGTGCAGCAAGTAGGAAGAGTCCTTGAAGCTGAGGCTTGAAGAGCAAGTGAGGCTTTGGGGGCACAAAGAGAGGAGGGCTGAGGCAGGTGGGTGTGTAAGAGGAGAGCCATGTGGGCAAAAACGGGGCTGGACAGGGACTGGGTGCATCCAGGAATAAGAAGGTGTCGCCAGAGTAGACACAGGGTGGCTGGAGGTGACATGTCGGGGCAGGCGCGGACTCGGTCAGGGTTCCCGAGGACGCTCAGCAGGTGTTTCCCACACATGGTGCCAGGCTGAAGTGGTGGGCAGAGGCGGACATCCAGCCCGGGTTACGTCTGCCCAGCCATGCGCTCTGGGACAGAGCTGCATCCTTTTTCTCACCGACCCACATGGAAGGCCTCATAAGCCCGGCCAAGGCAATTTCCAGAGGGCAAATGAGACCCACAACAGGAAGTACCTGGGGGAGAGCCAGGCCTAGGTCTGCATTTTGGAAGGGTGCCCCTGCCCGCTGAGAGACATTGGAGAAGGAAGGGAGGAATACATTGGAAGACCACCTGGGAGGCTCCAACAGAAGATAGCAGTGGAGGCCAGGCGCAGTGGCTCATGCCTGTGATCCCAGCACTTTGGGAGGCTGAGGTGAGTGGATCACCTGAGGTCAGGAGTTCGAGACCAGCCTGGCCAATATGGCGAAACCCTGTCTTTACTAAAAATACAAAAATTAGCCGGGCATGGTGATGGACAGCTGTAATCCCAACTACTCTGGAGGCTGAGGCAGGAGAATCTCTTGAACCCAAGAGGCAGAGGTTGGCAATGAGCTGAGATCGCACCACTGCACTCCAGCCTGGGCGACAAAGCGAGACTCTGTCTCAAAAAAAAAAAGAGAGAGATGGCAGTGGTTTGGACCAGGCGGATAAAATAACTAGAGGGTCAGCCAATCAGATGGATGAGGGGTTCTGGAGAGTCAGGGATCAGGGTGACCCCAGGATCTGGCTCTAACCATCCACCCAGGGCCCAGAATGAGGCCTGTGGCTTGGAGGGGCTGAGTTCTGAGTCAGCTGAGGAAATGACCAAAACGTTAGTCCAAGGCTTCTGTCAGCCCTCGGGGTCAGTCCCATCCATGCCCAGAGCTGGGAGGAAGGCCCCATCCCAGCCTTCCAGACCATGCTTCCTCCTGGAAAGATGCTAGACACCACGTGCCTGGCACAGCCACCCCTCTCTCCGCTGGTCCAAACCCCCCACCCAGTCAGCTGCCAGCCTCACCCTCCTCCCTCCCACCTCCTAGTGGCTCCCAGTGCCACCAGGCGCCTCCACTCCACCCTCAGCCCCTGCCCCGGGCCAGGCCCACTTTTTCCACTCCAGGATGGGGGCAGGGGTGACCTCCTAAACTGGCCACCACCTCCAAGCAGAAACTGCCTATGAAGTCAAGATGATCTGAAGAGTCCTTGCGGCTGTCACCTAGCCTTCAACCCTCACGTCCTGTAACCCATCCCCCACCCCCAATTCTGTGACTCTTGATTTAAAATCTGTTTTGCTTTCCTTGCACCAAGTGCAAGCATCTAGGCGCGGCGTTCCAGGCGCCTCGCAGGGCGTAAGGGTCCCTAGCCTTCTGTCCCACCGTTCCGTCCCCCCGGGCCCGGCCCACCTGGTGCCCCCTCCCGCCCGCCACCGCCCGCTGGCGCCTGTCGGTCGTCTAGACCCGCCGCCCCCGCTCCACCGCTCAGATCCGCGGCCAGAGGCGGAAGTGTCTCCTGCCTGGGCCGGGAGCGGCGGCGGGACTGAGACTGTGCCCGCGGGCACTGCCATCCCATGCATGGAGAGGCACAGAGCCCGGGGTGGGGGGCAGGTAGGGCGGGCCCGGGGAACCCGATCCTCCTTCATCCGCGCAGAGGCCCGCGAAGCTCCCCATCTGTTCTCTTTCAGGCTCACTGTGCAGATGGCGTGCAATTAAGTGGGTCGGTGCAGCAAACCCTCGTGTCCTCCTGCTTCCCTAAAAGCAGAGGATTGAGCCACTGCACTCCAGCCTGGGCAACACAGCGAGACCCTGTGTCTTAAAGAGAGGGCAGAAGTGGGGACCCCCTCCCACCCCCTTCCCTTGCTCCAAGTCAAAGCCTTTGAAGCAAGAGGTTGCCTCCTGTGAGTTTCCCCCAGTCCCTGGAGGCCTGGGCTTTGGGAGGTGTGTCCAGGCAGAGGACAGAGGTCTGGTGCAAAGGGCTGTGCTTCCCTTCGCCCACCCTGCGCCCGCCCAGCCCCTTATCCGATGGGAAAGCCTTACCGACTCTTCCTCACAGAAGCGCCCAGATGCTGTTTATGCAACCTCTCCAGAATCTCCGTGTACTGTACTTTTTAAAAAGTGATTTGATTCAAAGCACTCATTCTTTAATTAAACTTCATTTAGCTGCCATCTGTCTCGGTTTGAAATGGCTTCGTGTTTTGCAACTCTAAATGAGAATTGTTATTGGATTTGTAAACACATCCCCAAAAAAATCACAAAACACTTTCAAAAGTAATAAATGAAGGACGGTTAGGAGCTGCATCTTAAACGTTCTAATTGCCGGGGAATGTATTCTGGTGGGTACACAATCATTTTATATACAAATCTTTGTACAAAAATCTGGTATCAATGAAAAGATCAAGATTATAGAAAATGCTGGAATTATATCTGACTGAAAACAGTAATAAAGCAATAATTGGTGCAGGGACGGGCCACAAAATGAGAGGGGGCACCTGCTCCCCTTGGGCCACCCTCCCGCACCGCCCAGGTGCCTGGCTTGGTACACTCAGGGAAGGGTTGGTCCTGAGCTCTCCTGGCTGGGGCTTCCAACGGCCCTGCGAGGTACCTCTTTTTAAGGAACCAAAGTGTTATTTATCTTCATTATTAATTATTACCTTTTTTTTTTTAAGAGACAGAGTCTCAGCTGGTGAAGGTGGCTTACACCTGTAATCCCAGCACTTTGAGAGGCCGAGGCGGGCAGATCACGAGGTCAGGAGATCGAGGCCATCCTGGCTAACACGGTGAAACCCTGTCTCTACTAAAAAAAAATACAAAAAATTAGCCGGGCATGGTGGCGGACGCCTGTAGTCCCAGCTACTCGGGTGACTGAGGCAGGAGAATGACATGAACCCGGGAGGCAAAGCTTGCAGTGAGCCAGGATCGCGCCACTGCACTCCAGCCTGGGCGACAGAGTGAGACTCTGTCTCAAAAAATAAAAATAAAAAAAAGAGACAGGGTCTCTTTGTGTGGCCCAGGCTGGAAAGCAGTGGATCGATCATAGTTCTCTGCACCCTGGAACTCCTGGGCTCAAGTGATTCACCCGCCTCAGTCTCCCAACTGGCTGGGACCACAGGCACATGCCACCATGCCGAGCTAATTTTTCTTATTTATTGTAAAGACAGAATCTCACTATGTTGCCCAGGCTGGTCTCAAACTCCTGGCCTCAAGGGATCCTCCCACTTCGGACTCCCAAAATGCTGGGATTACAGGTGTGAGCCATTGCGCTTGGCCCCTGCCCTGTAATTTTTAAATTTCATCTTCTTCCTAAAACTCATGGCTGGGCATGATGGTGGGCACCCGTAGTCCCAGCTACTAAGGAGGTCAAGGTGGGAGGCTCATCTAAGCCCAGGGATTCAAAGCTGCAGTGAGCTATAATTGTGCCACTGTACTCCAGCCTGGGCGACAGGGCAATACACTATCTCAAGTTCTTCTTTCTTTTTCTTTCTTTTTTTTTTTTTGAGGTGGAGTCTATTCAGTCACCCAGGCTGGAGAGCAGTATCGGGATCTTGGCTCACTGCAACCTCCGCCTTCCAGGTTCAAGTGATTCTCCTGCCTCAGCCCCCTAAGCAGCTGGGATAACAGGCTTGCGCCACCACGCCCAGCTAATTTTGTATTTTTAGTAGAGACGGGGTTTTACTATGTTGGTCAGGCTGGTCTTGAACTCCTGACCTCAAGTGATCCGCCCGTCTCAGCCATCCAAAGTGCTGGGATTACAGGCGTGAGCCACTGCACCCAGCCTATAATACCTTATTTTCTGTGTCATTTTCTGCTTGTCTGCTTGCTTTATGCTTTATGATGTCAGGGACTGTGTCCATTTCATCCACCGTTCTATCCTAGCGCCTACGTCCAGGACATACAAGGTACTCACTAAATGTGAGTCAGTTGGATGAAAGAATATAAACTACACTGGTCTCCCGGAAAATAAGAGAGCCCTTAAATCTTTTTTTTTTTTTTTTTTTTTTTAAGACAGGGTCTCACTCTGTCACCTAGCTGGAGTGTAATGGCGCACTCCTAGCTCATTGCAGCCTCCAACTCCCAGACTCAAGTGATCCGTGATCCTCCTTCCTCAGCCTCGCAAAGCACTAGAATTACAGGCACATGCCACTGCGCCCAGCTGCCTTAACCCCTTTTTTTTTTCCCCAAGACGGAGTTTCACTCTTATTGCCCAGGCTGGAGTGCAATGGTGCAATCTTGGCTCACTGCAACCTCCGCCTCCCGGGTTCAAGTGATTCTCCCGCCTCAGCCTCCCAAGTAGCTGGGATTACAGGTATGCACCACTACGCCCGGCTAATTTTGTATTTTTCAGTAGAGACGGGGTTTCTCCATGTTGGTCAGGCTGGTCTCGAACTCCTGACCTCAGGTGATCTGCTGCTTCAGCCTCCCAAAGTGCTGTGCTGTGATTACAGGCATGAGCCACCACGCCCCGCCTGCCTTAACTCTTTAAATCCTCCTGCTCCAGTGATTCCAGTAACCCCCTTCACCCAACCTCACCTCCAGAATCCATCTGTAGGGTAACTATGACTGATGCCTCTACCATTAGAATTTGCTTTCTCTATTTCTGGTCATATGTTGGGACTCCATATATTGGGACTCCATAAAAGTCCTATATTTCTCTCTTTTTTTTTTTTTTTTTTAAGATGGAGTCTTGCTCTATTACCCAGGCTAGAGTGCAGTGACATGATCTCGGCTCACTGCAACCTCTGCCTCCCGGGTTCAAGCGATTCTCCTGCCTTAGCCTCCCGAGTAGCTGGTATTACAGGCACCCGCCACCACGCCCGGCTAATTTTTGTATTTTTATTAGAGACGGGGTTTCACCATATGGGGCAGGCTAGTCTCAAACTCCTGACCTCAAGGGATCCTCCCTCCTCAGCCTCCCAAAGTGCTGGGATCACAGGCATGAACCACCACGCCTGGCCCCTTAGGCAAGAACTTTTGTGTGCTCTGTTAATCCTCATCGCCCTGCAAAGTAAATATTATTTATTCATTTCACAAATGAAGAATCTGAGGTTCAGGAAGATGAAGGGCTGAGTCCAGGGTTACACAACTAGAAAAGATGAAGCACCAAGTTTGGCTTCGGAGGAGACCACCAGACTGAGAGACTCAGGCCTCAGAGCACTGCCCCAGGCGAATCCCACAACTTGGGGCTGGGCAGAGCTTCTCTTCTGGTTTTCCCTAATGTGTTTGAAAGAGAGTAATAGAGGTACATTTGTTTTTTTTTTGAGAGACAGAGTCTCGCTCTGTCGCCCAGGCTGGAGTGCAGTGGCGAGATCTCGGCTCACTGCAAGCTCCGCCTCCCGGGTTCACGCCATTCTCCTGCCTCAGCCTCCCGAGTAGCTGGGACTACAGGCGCCTGCCACCACGCCCGGTTAATTTTTTGTATTTTTTAGTAGAGACAGGGTTTCACCGTGTTGGCCAGGATGGTCTCGATCTCCTGACCTCGTGATTCGCCCACCTCGGCCTCCCAAAGTGCAGGGATTACAGGCTTGAGCCACCGCGCCCAGCCATAGAGGTACATTTGAAAAGAAAAACAGAAATGGGTCCCAACGAGTCAGGTTTGCTCAGATCAGACCTCCTCTGCACAGGAAAGGGAGGGACATCAAGAAAGATCCCAGCTGGAAAGACCAGAGAAATAAGCACACAGGCACATACTCACACACACACATTGCGCACACACACATACACACAGGCACACACACTTTTTAATTTTTTTTTTTTTTTTAATTTTTTTATTTTTTTGGAGACGGAGTCTCGCTCTGTCGCCCAGGCTGGAGTGCAGTGGCCGGATCTCAGCTCACTGCAAGCTCCGCCTCCCGGGTCTACGCCATTCTCCTGCCTCAGCCTCCCGAGTAGCTGGGACTACAGGCGCCCGCCACCTCGCCCGGCTAGTTTTTTCTATTTTTTAGTAGAGACGGGGTTTCACTGTGTTAGCCAGGATGGTCTCGATCTCCTGACCTCGTGATCCGCCCGTCTCGGCCTCCCAAAGTGCTGGGATTACAGGCTTGAGCCACCGTGCCCGGTCTTAATTTTTATTTTTTTTAGTAGAGATGGGGGGGTGTCACTATGTTGCAAGTTGGTCTCAAACTCCTCGACTCAAGTGATCTCCCGCCTCCGCCTCCCAAAATGCTGAGATTACAGGCATGAACCTCTGTGCTCAGCCTGCTTCAAAAAAAAAAAAACAAACAAACTGTTTTTGTGGTGGTTTGTTCATTTGTTCTTTGTTTTGAGATGGAGGTCTCACCTCATGGCCTAGGCTGGAGTGCAGTGGCGCAAACTCCACTCACTGTAACCTCCACCTCCTGGGTTCAAGCGATTCTCCTGTCTCAGCCTCCCGAGTAGCTGAAACTACAGGCCCCCACCACCCCACCCAGCTAATTTTTGTATTTTTAGTAGAGACAGGGTTTCATCATGTTAGCCAGGCTGCTCTCGAACTCTTGACCTCAAGTGATCTGCCTGCCTGGGCCTCCCAAACTGTTGGGATTACAGGCGGGAGCCACTGCACCTGGCAAAAAAGAACTGTTAATTAGGGCCGGGTGCCATGGCTCCCACCTGTAATCCCAGCACTTCAGGAGCCCAAGGTGGGAAGGAGGATTCCTTGAGGCCAGCAGTTCAAGAGCAGCCTGAGCAATGTAGCCAAATCCCATCTCTACAGAAAATAAATGGACCAGGCATGGTGGTGTGTGCCTGTAATCCCAGCTACTCAGGAGGCTGAGGCAGGAGGATCACTTCAGCCTGGGAGGTCGAGGCAGCAGAGGCCACCGTGAGCCATGATTGCATCATTGCACTCCAGTCTGGGTGACAGAGCAAGACTTTGTCTCAAGAACACATACAAAAAAAAAAAGACTGTCAATTAGAGGTGCTGCCACAATCCCAATAATAGCACAGTGCTTCACTCAGAGATATTAAGAAGTTGGCACTTGAAAAATAAAACAAAGCAGCAAGAAGACATTCTCCTCCCCAGCTCTGACCTGCCTGTTCCTGCTTAAGCGCAGCCGTGCGAGCCTCCACTGCCTCCAGGAGGAAACCCACAGGCGTGAGTCTGGCATCGGAGATCAGGCCCCAATAGCTCACTCCTTCCCTGTCCCCCAGGGAGCCTTGGGTTCCAGCCAAACCAGGCCACCTCCCCCACTCACCAGTCTCAGATCATTCTAGAGCGTCTCACACCTTCAGGCCTTTTGCCTGGCTGGTTCTTGCCTTTCCTTTGGCCACCATCCAGCTGAAATGTCTTCTGTCCCCTGCAGCCTCCCCCAGCGGCCCAGGCCCAGCAGGCGCTCTCAGAGCACATCACACAATGTGTCATTGTCCCTACAGAAATGGTTTATTGAACACGCAGCTTGAAACACAAGCTCATGATACCGTCTAAATACCTCCCGAGCAAAAAGAATGTTCTTTTCTTTTCTGTTTTTATTCTTCCTTTTTGTGTGAGCGTGTGACAGGATCTCACTCAGTTGCCCAGGCTGGAGTGCAGTGGGGCATCATAGTTCCTTGCAACCTCAACCTCCTGGGCTCAAGCCATCCTCCTACCTCAGCCTTCTGAGTAGCTGGGACTACAGACACGCACCACTGTGCCCAGATAATTTTTTTTTTTTTTTTTTTTTTGAGACGGAGTCTCGCTCTGCCGCCCAGGCTGGAGTGCAGTGGCCGGATCTCAGCTCACTGCAAGCTCCGCCTCCCGGGTTCATGCCATTCTCCTGCCTCAGCCTCCCGAGTAGCTGGGACTACAGGCGCCCGCCACCTCGCCCGGCTAATTCTTTTTTTATTTTTTAGTAGAGACGGGGTTTCACCGTGTTAGCCAGGATGGTCTCGATCTCCTGACCTCGTGATCCGCCCGTCTCGGCCTCCCAAAGTGCTGGGATTACAGGCTTGAGCCACCGCGCCCGGCCTAATTTTTTTTTTTTAATGGAGTTTCGCTCTTGTTGCCTGCTCTGGAGTCCAGTGGCGCAATCTCAGCTCACCGCAACCTCTGCCTCCCTGGTTCAAGCGATTCTCCTGCCTCAGCCTCCCGAGTAGCTGGGATTACAGACATGCGCCACCACAGCCGGCTAAATTTTTGTGTTTTTAGTAGAGACGGGGTTCTCCATGTTGGTCAGGTTGATCTTGAACTCCCGACCTCAGGTGATCCTCCCGCCTCAGCCTCCCAAAGTGCTGGGATTACAGGCGCAAGCCACGGTGCCCAGCCAGCCCAGCCTTTTTTTTTTTTTTTTTTTTTTTGAGACAGAATCTCACTCTCACTCTGTCACCCAGGCTGGAGTACAGTGGCCCAATCTCAGCTTACTGTGACCTCCACCTCCCAGGTTCAAGTGATTCTCCTGCCTCAGCCTCCCAAGTAGCTGAGATTACAGGCGCCTATCACCACGCCCACCTAATTCTTGCATTTTTAGTAGAGACGGGATTTCACCATGTTGGCCAGGCTGGTCTCAAACTCCTGACCTCAAGTGATCTGCCTGCCTCAGCCATCCAAAGTGCTGGAATTACAGACATAAGCCACCATGCCTGGCTGCAGGTAGTATTTTTTTAATGTTTTATAGAGACAGGAGTCTCACTATGTTGCCCAGTCTGGTCTCTAACTCCTGGCCTCAAGGGATCCTCCCACCTTGGCCTCCCAAAGTGCTAGGATTCCAGGACTATGCCTGGCCCAGAATGCTCTTTTCTTCTTCATAGCCTGCAGGCTTCAAGCTCAGAACAGAGTCTCACTCTGTCACCCAGGCTGGAGTGCAGTGGTGGGATCTTGGCTCACTGCAACCCCCACCTCCCGGATTCAAGCAATTATCCTGCCTCAGCCTCCCAAGTAGCTGGAACTATAGGCACACACCACCATGCCTGGCTAATTTTTGTATTTGTATTTTATTTATTTATTTTTGGAGATGGGGTCTTGCTCTGTCACCCAGGCTAGAGTACAGTGGCACCATCTCGGCTCACTGCAACCTCCGCCTCCCGAGTTCAAGTGATTCTCCTGCCTCAGCCTCCCGAGTAGCTGGGATTACAAGTGCCCGCTACCTTGCCTGTCTAGTTTTTGTATTTTTAGTAGAGACGGGGTTTCACCATGTTGGCCAGGCTAGTCTCGAACTCCTGACCTCGTGATCCACCCGCCTCAGCCTCCCAAAGTGCTGGGATTATAGGCACGAGCCACCTCATCCAGCCGACCCCATCTCTAATATAAAATTTTTTTTAAACTGGTAGGGCCTTTGAGGAGATAAGGTCATGAGGGTGGAGCCTTCATGAATGGGATTAGTGTCCTTATAAAAGGGACCTGTGGAAGCTTGTTTGCCTGTTCGCCATATGAGGACATGTAAGAAGGGACCATCTACGAGAAACGGTTCCTTTACCAGACACCAAATCTGCCAGCACTTTGATCTTGGACTTCCCAGCTTCCGGAACTGTCAGAAACTGGCCAGGCGCAATGGCTCACGTCTGTAATCCCAGCACTTTGGGAGGCCGAGGCGGGCAGATCCCTTGAGGTCAGGAGTTCGAGACCAGCCTGGCCAACAGGGTGAAACCCAGTCTCTACTAAAATACAACAAAATTAGCTGGGTGTGGTGGTGCACGCCTGTAGTGTCAGCTACTCGGGAGGCTGAGGCAGGAGAATCGCTTGCACCTGGGAGGCAGAGGTTGCAGTGAGCCGAGACTAAGCCACTGCACTCCAGCCTGGGCAATAAGGCAAGTCTCTGTCTCAAAAAATAAATAAATAATTTTAAGAAGAAAACGCTTGTTGTTTATAAGCCACCCCCCAGTGTATGCTATTTTTGTTGTAACAACTCATGTGGACTAAGATACTTGGGTCGGCTGTCAGGGCCAGGAGGTAAAAGTGATCACACTGTCTTCCCGAGGCCATAAACCCATTGCTAAGGGAAATAAGCCATAAAGAACAACTGGGCCGGGCGCGGTGGCTCAAGCCTGTAATCCCAGCACTTTGGGAGGCCGAGACGGGCGGATCACGAGGTCAGGAGATCGAGGCCATCCTGGCTAACACGGTGAAACCCCGTCTCTACTAAAAAACTAGCCGGGCGAGGTGGCGGGTGCCTGTAGTCCCAGCTACTCGGGAGGCTGAGGCAGGAGAATGGCGTGAACCCGGAAGGCGGAGTTTGCAATGAGCTGAGATCTGGCCACTGCACTCCAGCCTGGGTGACAGAGCAAGACTCCGTCTCAAAAAAAAAAAAAAGAACAACTGAATGGCCGGGCGAGGTGACTCACACCTGTAATCCCAACACTTTGGGTTGCTGAGGCAGGTGGATCACCTGAGGTCAGGAGTTCGAGACCAGCCTGGCCATCACAATGAAACACCGTCTGTACTAAAAATACAAAAAAAAAAAAAAAATTAGTCAGACGTGGTGGCAGGCAACTGTAATACCAGCTACTTGGGAAGCTGGGAGTCAGGAAAATCACTTGAACCCAGGAGGCAGAGGCTGCAGTGAGCCAAGATCATGCCACTGCACTCCAGACTGAGTGACACTCCAAAAAAAAAAAAAAAAGAGCAATTGTATAATCCCACTTACGTGATATATCTAGAAAAGGTAAATTCACACAGACAGAAAATAGAATAAAGGCTACTAGGGATCAGGAGAAGGGGATATGGAGAGTTAGTGTTTAATGGGTAAAGAGTTGCTGTTTGGGGACAGGCACGGTAGTTTACATCTATAATCCCAACACTTTGGGAGGCTGAGGCAGGTGGATCACTTGAGGCGAGAAGTTCAAGACCAGCCTGGGCAACATGGTGAAACTCCATCTCTACAAAAAAAAAAAAAAAAAAAGCAAAAATTTGAGACTCTGTCTCAAAAAATAATTAATTCATTCATTAAAAATGCAAAAAGTAGCCAGGCCTGGTGGCACATGCCTGTAATCCCAGCTGTTGGTGAGGCTGAGGCATGAGAATTGCTTGACCCTGCAAGGCAGAGGTTGCAGTGAGCTGAGATTGTACTCCAGCTTGGGAGAGAGAGCAAGACTTCATCTCAGGAGGAAGAAAAAAAGAAAAGAAAAGAAAAGAAAAGCAAGCATAGAAGAAAGAGTAGAAGGGAGTGTAGAAATATAAGTCGTAATTATCTTTCCATAATGGGGTTATGAATGTTTTTATTTTTTCCTTATACTTTTCTCTTTGTATACTTTTCTTTTTTCTTTTTCTTTTTCTTTCTTGTTTTTTTTTTTTTTTTTTTTTTTTTTTTTTTTTTTTTTTTTTTTTTTTGAGACGGAGTCTCGCTCTGTCTCCCGGGCTGGAGTTGCAGTGGCCGGATCTCAGCTCACTGCAAGCTCCGCCTCCCGGGTTCACGCCATTCTCCTGCCTCAGCCTCCCGAGTAGCTGGGACTACAGGCGCCGCCACCTCGCCCGGCTAGGTTTTTTTGTATTTTTTAGTAGAGACGGGGTTTCACCATGTTCACCAGGATGGTCTCGATCTCCTGACCTCGTGATCCACCCATCTCGGCCTCCCAAAGTGCTGGGATTACAGGCTTGAGCCACCGCGCCCGGCCTCTTGTTTTTTTTTTTTACATTTTTCTAAAATTAACACATTTTACACTTCTAATAAGGCAAAAGTCAATGAGCGTTTTTTGGTTTGTTTGTTTTTAGACAAGGTCTTATTCTGTCACCCAGGCTGGAGTTTGGTGGCATGATCATCGCTCACTGCAGCCTTGAATTCCTCAGGCGATCCTCCTGCCTTAGCCTCCCAAAGCACTGCGATTACAGGCGTGAGCCGCCATGCCTGGCCAACTATTGTTTTCCCATAGCACATATGGTGCTTTGAATCAGAGTTGGCTGATACATGTCTCTTACCCTTTGTCTTCTCTCTTCTTCCCGCCCCAACATGGACTCAGCGCCTAAAAGGCAGAAGCCATCTATGACCGTGGGGACCAAAGTGACACTCTGGAAATAGCACACATAAGGAGAGAGAGTGTGTGTTTCAGCAGCTGCTGCAGCCTGCACCATCTAACCCTGAGCTGCTGTCACCCAAGAAAAGTGAAACTCATTTCTTATTTAAGCCATGGTTTGCAGGAGCTGAATGCAATCCTAGCTGCTCACCATATGCTCCATTTTCATTAAAGTAGAAAATTAGCCAGCCGTGGTGGTACATGCTTGTGGTCTCAGCTACTCCAGAGGCTGAGGATGGAGGATCGCTTGAGCACAGCGGGTAGAGGGTGCTGTGAGCTATGATTGCGCCACTGTACTCCAGCCTGACCCACAGAGCAAGACTCTGTTTCATAAAAATAAATAAAGGAGAAAAGGTAGAAAAATTACATGTGTATGTGTGATCAGTTACATAAGCATAAAGATGCTGAAGGATACGTATCTTGCCGTTAACATTGATTGTCAATATCAAGGGATAAGATTAGAGACAATGGAGAGATGATGAGGTTTTGTTTTTTTAATTACTTAATTAATTTTTTTGAGGTAGAGTCTCACTCTGTCACCCAGGCTGGAGTGCAATGGTGTGATCTCCGTTCACTGCAACCTTTGCCTCCCAGGTTCAAGTGATTCTCCTGCCCAAGCCTCCCAACGGCAAATCTCTGTCTCTACTAAAAATACAAAATTAGCCGGGCGTGGTGGCAGAGTGTGGCAGGTGCAGGCCTGGGGAGACTGAGGACATGGAAGGTTCGGTGGAGTTTTCCAGTTTGAGCCCAAGCCACCAGCTTCAGAGTTGCTCCAAATTCCTTGGTGCAAAGGGTCAGGCTTCAGTTCCATTAGCCTAATGCAGCAGGCATCCAGGAGACCAGCAGGGCCCTGCCTGGGGACATGAGACCCAGAGGGGCAGGTGCAGCCTGGCAGAGGAGCAGAGTGACAGCTGTGGCATGTGGCACTGGCCCCAGGCTCTCCAGAGGTGTGCCCTAGCTCTCATGAGCAGACCCAGCTATCTGCCCTGCTCTGGGGCTCTGGGATGGTGGGTGGATCCCACCTTACATGCACACAGGAGCTGGGCTGGGGCACACGGGAGCCGGGCATGTATAGCCCAATGACAAGCAAAACCGTGTGGCCGAACTTGCCTATGATCCGTGTCTCCTTGGTCAGTAGCTCTTTGCTGCTCAGAGCCTTCATGGCGCCTGCCCTGTGAAGCCACGTGGTGGGGATGGGGGTGGGGATCACAGTGCTGCTGGCCCAAACCCCCTCCCACACCCCTGCCTCCCTGCTCCTGTTTCCTCTCTCGAGGCAGCCAAGGGTTTCCTGTCTTTCTGGCTGTCTGAGCGGCTTCCTCATTTATCGCTCAACATCTTGCAGCAGGTGCCATCATTGCTTCTGTTCTTGGAAACTCAGGCTGGGACCAAGCAGAGATCCGCGGGGATTGTTTAAAGGAGAGATGGCAGAGGGAAATGGCAGTGGGGTTAGTTTTGCAGGACCCAGCTAGGTTCTGGGGGAACCAGCAGAGAGAAGGGTTTCTTTCTTCTCTCTCTCTCTTTGTTTATTTTTTTATTTTTTATTTTATTTTATTTTATTTTTCTGTTTTTAGAGACAGGGTCTCGCTCTATCACCCAGGCAGGGGTGCAGTGGCATAATCACAGCTCACTGCAGCCTTGACCTCCCAGGCTCAAGTGATCTGCGATTCTCCTGCCTCAGCCTCCTGAGTAGCTGGGACCACAGGCGCATGCTACCATGCCCAGCTAATTTTTATTTTTGTAGAAATGGGGTCTCACTAGGTTTCAAACTCCTGTCCTCAAGAGATTCTCCTGCCTTTTGGGGCCATATTCCTGAAACCAGGACTGACTCCTGTGCCCCCTCCTCCTCTCTGACCCAGTAAAAGTCCTCTCTTTGCAGCTTCTGCACAGGGACCCAGAGAAATTGCTAACATAGGCAGGGCGCAGTGGCTCACACCTGTAATCCCAGCACTTTGGGAGGCTGAGGCGGGGGGCAGATCATCTGAGGTCAGGAGTTCGAGACCAGCCTGTCTAACATGGTGAAATCTCATCTCAAAATACAAAAATTAGCTGGGCATGATGGCGCACACCTGTGGTCCCAACTACTTGGGAGGCTGAGGCGGGAGAATAACTTGAACCCGGGAGGTGGAGGTTGCAGTGAGCCAAGATCATGCCACTGCACTCCAGCCTGGGTGACAGAGTGAGACTCCATTTCCGGAAAAAAAAAAAAAAGCAATTGTTAACAGAATCATGGCTCCAAAAGTAGGGTTGCCAAATAAAATACAAGAAGCCTAGTCAAATGTGAATTTCAGATGAACAACAAATAATTGTTTTAGTGTAACTTATGTCCACATATTGCATGGAACATGATTGCACTCAAGAATTATTTGTTGTTTATTTGAAATTCAAATTCAACACAGCATCCCCTATTTTTATTTGCTAAATGTGGCAACCTGATCCTAAAACGGCTCAGCTTTCAAAGTTCTAATCAGATTTCTCAGAAAGGAAAGAGAGGGAGGAGGAGAGAGAACAAAAGAACAAATCGCCCCTGTAATCCCAGCACTTTGGGAGGCCGAGGCAGGCGGATCACGGGATCAGGAGATCGAGCCACGGTGAAACCCCGTCTCTACTAAAAATACAAAAAATTAGCCAGGTGTCAGGTGGTGCACGCCTGTAATCCATCCCAGCTACTCGGGAGGCTGAGGAATGAGAATTGCTTGAACCCAGGAGGCGGAGGTTGCAGTGAGCCAAGGTCGTGCCACTGCACTATATAGCCTGGGCGATAGAGCAAAACTCAGTCTCAAAAAAAGTAAAAATAAAATAATTAACCAGGCATGGTGGCAGTTGCCTGTAGTCCCAGCTACTTGAGAGGCTGAGGCACAAGAATCGTTTGAACTTGGGAGGCAGAGGTTGCAGTGAGCCAAGATTGTGCCACAGCATTCCAGCTCCGTCTCAAAAAAAAAAAAAAAGAAAGAAAACCGTCCCCTCATTCTTTATTCTTTCTTTCTTTCTTTTTTTTCTTTTAGCATTAGGATCCTTCTCTGTCCCTCCCTAGTAGCTGGATTACAGGCTCCTGCCACCACACCCGGCTAATTGGTCAGGCTAGTCTGAAACTCCTGACCTTGTGATCTGCCTGCCTCGGCCTCCCAAAGTGCTGGGATGGTAGGCGTAAGTCACTGCGCCCAGCAATCCTTGTCTTTTTATTATTGAGGTATAGTTCTTTACATATTCTAGATACAGTCCTGGATCAGATATATGATTTGTAAAAATGGTTCCCCGCTCTGAGATTTTCTTCTCACTTTCTTGATGGTGTCTTTTAAAGCATTTTTTTTTTTTTTTTTTTTGAGACAGAGTCTCGCTCCATCGCCCAGGCTGGAGTGCAGTGGCGCGATCTCTGCTCACTGCAAGCTCTGCCCACCGGGCTCACGCCATTCTCCTGCCTCAGCCTTGCGAGTAGCTGGGACTACAGGTGCCCTCCACCACGCCCGGCTAATTTCTTTGTATTTTTAGTAGAGACCGGGTTTCACCGTGCTTGTCAGGATGGTCTCGATCCCCTGACCTCGTGATCCACCTGCCTTGGCCTCCCAAAGTGCTGGGATTACAGGCGTGAGCCACCGTGCCCGGCTTTTTTTTTTTTTTTTTTTTTTTTTTTGAGACGAAGTTTCGCTCTTGTTGCCCAGGCAGGAGTGCAATGGTGCAATCTCGGCTCACCACAACCTCTGCCTCCTGAGTTCAAGCTATTCTCCTGCCTCTCCTGAGTAGCTGGGATTACAGGTGTGAGCCACCGCGCCCAGCCCCCTGTTTGGTTTTAAAAAGACACATTGATCAGCACAGATGTTCATCACTGGGCTATTTATAATAATCAAATAGAGCAAATATCTAAATGTTCCACAGTAGGAGATGGTTATGTGGATGTTGATGACAATGATGATGACGACAACGAATATTCCTCATGGCTTATTCTGTGCAAATGACCTTATATGAAAATTATCAGCCAGACATGTTGGCTCACACTTGTAACCCCAGCACTTTGGGAAGCCGAGGCAGGTGGATCACCCAAGTTCAAGAATGTCGAGACCAGCCTGGGCAACATGGTGAAACCCTATCTCTACAAATAAATACAAAAATTAAAAATAAAAACAAAAAAAGAAATACAAAAATTAGCCAGGCCACGTGCCTCTAGGCTGAGGAAGGAGGGCTGTTTGAGGCCAGGAGTTCAAGTCTAGCCTGGGCAACACAGCAAGACTCCATCTCTATTAAAAAAATAAAATAAAAAAATTTTTTAATTAGCCAGCCACAGTGACACATCCCTGCGGTTCCAGCTACTCAGGAGGCTGAAACAGGAGGATCTCTTGAGCCCACAAGTTGGAGGCTGAAGTGAGCTATGATCATGACACTGCACTCCAGCCTGGGCAACAGAGCAAGATCCTCTCTCAGAAAGAAAACAAAACAGGAGAAAATTTGGACACAGAGGCAAAAGGAAGACTAGGTAGGGAGACCCAGCAAGAATCCCACGTGAAGGCGCATGTTTGGGGCAACGCATCTACCAGCTGATGACTGCCAAAGGCTGCCAGGAAACCACCAGACCCTAGGACAGAGGCATGGTACAGATTCTCACAATCATCCTTGTCATCATCACCCACTTAACACAGCCTGCACAGGGAATCAACTTCTGGGCTCTGGCCTCCAGACCTGCAAGACAATAAACTTTTGGTTGTTGTTGAGACAAGGTGTCACTCTGTTGCCCAGGCTGGAGCACAGTGGTGCAATCTCGGCTCACTGCAACCTCTGCTTCCCAGGTTCAAGCTATTCTGGCGCCACAGCCTCCTGGGTAGCTGGGATCAGAGGCACGCACCACCACACCCGGCTAATAGCAAATTTTTTTTTTTTTTTGAGATGGAGTCTCGCTCTGTCGCCCAGGCTGGAGTGTAGTGGCGCGATCTCGGCTCACTGCAAGCCCCGCCTCCCGGGTTCACGCAGTTCTCCTGCCTCGGCCTCCCGAGTAGCTGGGACTACAGGTGCCCGCCACCACGCCCGGCTAATTTTTTGTATTTTTAGAGACAAAGAGACTGGGTTTCACCATGTTAGCCAGGATGGTCTTGATCTCCTGACCTCATGATCCACCCGCCTCCGCCTCCCAAAGTGCTGGGATTACAGACGTGAGCCACTGCACCCGGCCAACAAACTTCTTTAAAAAGGATGGCTGGGTGTGGTGGCACATGCCTGTAATCCCAGGTACTCAGGAGGCTGAAGCAGGAGGATCACTTGAACCTGGGAGGCAGAGGTTGCAGTGAGCCGAGATTGTGCCACTGTGCTCCAGCCTGGACGACAGAATGAGATTCTGTCTCAAAAATAATAATAATAATAATAAAACACACAATTATTACCAAAAAACTGATATGGTGCTACATCAGTAAATACAGTAATAATAAATACAACCCTAGCAGCAGGCACTAAATCCCGTAGAAACAAAGAGGAGAACACAGCCCACCCTGCCAGGATGAGTTGAAGGACATTTCCAAGGAGGAGCCAATACTTAGTTGAGCCTTGAAAAAAAGTATTACGGGCACGGTGGTTCACGCCTGTAATCCCAGGACTTTGGGAGGCCAACGCAGGTGGATCACCTGAGGTCAGGAGTTCGAAACCAACCTGCACAATATGACGAAACCCCATCCACTAAAAACACAAAAATTAGCCAGGCGTGGTGGTGGGCACCTGTAGTCCCAGCTACCGGGGAGACTGAGGCAGGAGAATTGTTTGAACCCAGGAGGCGGAGATTGCAGTGAGCCGAGATCGTGCCACTACCTTCCAGCCTGGGTGACAGAGAGACTATTTTTTTTTTTTTTTTTTTTTTTTTTTTTTT